>NW_025748398.1:25000-27500 GCF_021184085.1 Oncorhynchus gorbuscha
ATTATATTATATTATATACAATTATATTATATTATATTACATTATATTATATTATATACAATTATATTATATTATGTTATATTATGTTATATTATATTATATACAATTATATTATATTATATTATATATAAATCGTAAAGTACAAAAATAACAAAGGTTTGTTAAAACTGATCCCAAACCCACCAATCATAAATGTACAACTGAATGCTCACAGCTGCGTAGCGCATAATGTCTAAGGCAGCGCTGCCCAAACTCTGTCCTGGGCCCCACTTGGGTGCACATCCTGGGTTCTGCCCAAGCTGATTCAAATCATCAGAGCTGGAACGAGAAAGCTGTGTAGTGCTCGGACAAAAAACAAAACGTGACCCAGGTCTAGAGGTGGATTTGGGATTGGGCCAAAAAGAGTCACTAGTAGAGATACCAGTCTGTAGATACCAGTCTGTAGTACTACCAGGTGATAATAGCAGGGAGTCTGTAGTACTACCAGGTGACAATAGCAGGGAGTCAGGTAACCAGTCTGTAGTACTACCAGGTGACAGTAGCTGGGAGTCTGTAGTACTACCAGGTGACAGTAGCAGGGAGTCTGTAGTACTACCAGGTGACAGTAGCAGGGAGTCTGTAGTACTACCAGGTGACAATAGCAGGGAGTCTGTAGTACTACCAGGTGACAGTAGCAGGGAGTCTGTAGTACTACCAGGTGACAATAGCAGGGAGTCTGTAGTACTACCAGGTGACAGTAGCAGGGAGTCTGTAGTACTACCAGGTGACAATAGCAGGGAGTCTGTAGTACTACCAGGTGACAGTAGCAGGGAGTCTGTAGTACTACCAGGTGACAATAGCAGGGAGTCTGTAGTACTACCAGGTAACAGTAGCAGGGAGTCTGTAGTACTACCAGGTGACAATAGCAGGGAGTCTGTAGTACTACCAGGTGACAATAGCAGACAGTCAGCTGAACAGACTGTAGTAGTCACTCCTAGCCACAAGGGGGCAGTGAGGTCTCAGACATCTGAGAATCTGTGGGTCTTCTCATATCATATAGTACTGTGTGGATACTCAAGGGGGCAGTACTGAGTTATAATATGTTCCAATCTGCTTTTACGTATTCACACATCGACACTTCACTTACACACGCACACACACACACGCACACACACACACACACACACACACACACACACACACACACACACACACACACACACACACACACACACACACACACACACACACACACACACACACACACACACACACACACACACACACACACACACACACACACACACTGGTCAATCCAACCACTTACACATTACTGAGAGAGAAGGGGCTGGGGGCAGTATGGGAAAGGGGGAAACGAGAGAAGCTGGGGAAAGAGGGAGGTTTTTGTGAGAAGGAGAGAGAGAGGCAGAGAGAGGCAGAGAGAGAGAGAGACAGAGAGTGAGAGGAGAGAGAGAGGCAGAGAGAGGCAGAGAGAGAGAGAGCCAGAGAGAGGCAGAGAGAGGAGAGAGAGAGGAGAGAGAGGAGAGAGAGAGGAGGCAGAGAGGAGAGAGGAGAGAGAAAGAGAGAGACAGAGAGAGAGCCAGAGAGAGGCAGAGAGAGGAGAGAGAGAGAGAGAGGAGGAGAGAGAGAGGAGGCAGAGAGGAGAGAGGAGAGAGAAAGAGAGAGACAGAGAGAGAGACAGAGAGAGAGAAGAGAGAGAAGAGAGAGAGGAGAGAGGAGATAGAGGAGAGAGGAAAGAGGCAGAGAGGAGAGAGGAGAGAGAGAGAGTAGAGAGAGGCAGAGAGGCAGGCAGAGAGAGGAGAGAGAGAGGAGAGAGAGAGGAGAGAGAGAGAGGAGAGAGAGGAGAGAGAGGAGAGAGGCAGAGAGAGAGAGGAGAGAGAAAGAGAGAGACAGAGAGAGGGAGAGAGAAGAGAGAGAGAGAGAAAAAGGTACATTTTGTAACTCGTTTTGTTCAATATCATGAAGCCATTTCACTTGGCAGGGCGTCAGCCTGTTGGTCATTCCAATTAAGGAAATTGAGAAGGTGGTGTGTGTGTGTGTGTGTGTGTGTGTGTGTGTGTGTGTGTGTGTGTGTGTGTGTGTGTGTGTGTGTGTGTGTGTGTGTGTGTGTGTGTGTGTGTGTGTGTGTGTGTGTGTGTGTGTGTGTGTGTGTGTGTGTGTGTGTGTGTGTGTGTGTGTGGTCAGCTCAGTCAGTGTGTGGGAGTGTAAACCAGCAGGAGGGAGGGAGGATAAATCTCAGAGCATAGCTGGCTCTGTCTCAGTCTTTCTCTGGCAAGCTACGGATTATACTCCATACTCCTATATTCAATCTCTCTCCTTTATCTCACTCTCCTCTCTTTCTCGCTCTCGCTCTCGCTCTCGCTCTCGCTCTCGTCCTCTCCTCTCCTCTCTCTCTCTCTCTTTCTTGGTCTCGCTCTCGCTCTCGCTCTCATCCTCTCCTCTCTTTCTCGCTCTCGCTCTCGCTCTCTCTCTCTCGTCCTCTCCTCCCCTCTCCTTTCTC
>NW_025748398.1:32500-35662 GCF_021184085.1 Oncorhynchus gorbuscha
TAGGGGAGAGGTAATGAGAGTTATAGGGAGTTAAGGAGAGGTAGTGGATAGTGTATAGTGTTATAGTGGTGTTATAGTGATGTTATAGTGTTATAGTGATGTTATAGTGTTATAATGTTATAGTGATGTATAGTGTTATAGTGATGTCATAGTGTAAGGATGGTGTTATAGTGTTATAGTGATGTTATAGTGTTATAGTGATGTTATAGTGTTATAGTGAGTGTTATAGTGATGTTATAGTGATGTTATAGTGTTAAAGGAGAGGTTATAGTGTTAGGTAGTGAGTGTTATAGGGTTATAGGGAGAGGAGGGTTATAGGAGAGGTAATGGAGTTATAGTGGTGTTAAGGAGAGGTAGGGAGAGGTTATAGGTGAGGTTATAGGTAAGTGGAGAGGTTATAGTGTGTTAGGAGAGTTAAGGAGAGGAGAGGTATAGTGTTATAGTAAAGGAGATAGGGTAAAGGAGAGGTAAAGTAGAGGTAGGGGAGAGTTAAAGGAGAGGTAGGTAATGGAGGTGGTGTAAAGGTTATAGTGAGAGGTAAAGGAGTGTTAAAGGAGTTATAGTGATGTTATAGGAGAGTTAGGGTGATGTATAGTGTTAGAGTGTAATAGTGAGTTATAGTGTTATAGTGATGAGTGATGTTATAGTGTTATAGTGTTATAGTGGATAGTGTTATAGTGTTATAGTGATGTTATAGGTTATAGGAGTTATAGTGTTATAGGGATGTTATAGGTAATAGTGAGAGTGTTAAAGTGATGGTATAGTGTTATAGTGGTTAGGTAGTGGATGGAGTGGTAGGGGAGAGGTAAAGGAGAGGTAAAGGAGAGGTATAGGAGAGTTAGGGTAGAGGTAGTGATGTTATAGTGAGTTATAGTGGTATAGTGGTGTTATAGAGAGGTTATAGTGATGTTATAGTGATGTTAAGGAGAGTTATAGTGATGTTATAGTGTTATAGTGTTATAGTGATGTTATAGTGTTATAGGAGAGGTAAGGAGTGTTAAGTGATGTTGTAGTGATGTTCAAGTGTTAAAGGAGAGGTCAAGGAGAGGTAAAGGAGAGGTAGGGTAGTGGTCAAGGAGAGATAGGGGGAATAGGTAATGGAGCATGGTAAATGGTAAAGGAGAGGTAGGGGAGAGAGGAGAGGTAAAGGAGAGGTAGAGGGAGAGGTAAAGGAGAGGTAAAGGAGAGGTAGGGGAGTGGAGAGGGGAGAGGTAAAGAGGGAGGTAGAAGGAGAGGTAAAGGAGAGGTAGGGGAGAGGGAGGAGAGGTAAAGGAGAGGTAGGGGAGAGGTAAAGGAGAGGTAAGGAGAGGTATAAAGAGAGAATGGATGACCCTATGGAGAACATACACTCTTTTTTCTCTCTCTCTCTCTCTCCTCTCTCTCTCTCTCTCTCTCTCTCTCTCTCTCTCCATCATTTTTCTCTCACTCACTCTCTCTCTCACTCATGCCAATACTCTATATCTCATCTCTCTATCTATCTATCTCTCTCTATCTCTCTTCTCTCTCTCTCTCTCTCTCTCAATTCAATTCAACTGAAATAAACAATAAATATGAACAGTACACATTATCCAAAAGAATAAATAAATGGTTAAAGTTCAAAAGGGAAAATAAATAAACATAAATATGAGTTGAATTTACAATGGTGTTTGATCTTCACTGGTTGCCCTTTTCTTGTGGCAACAGGTCACACATCTTGCTGTTGTGATGACACACTAGTTTGTTGATATATATGTTGAAGAGGGTGGGGCTTAAGCTTCATCCCTGTCTCACCCCACGGCCCTGTGGGAAGAAATGTTTTTTTTTGTCTATTTTAACTTGTTGTTTGTGTACATGGATTTTAGAAAGCAGACCGTCATGCCAATACATGTCGTATTTGTTTTCAATACATGGTCCCATCATTTGGTAGAAAGCAGACCGTCATGCCAATACATGGTCTGTCGTACCATCATTTGGTAGAAAGCAGACCGTCATGCCAATACATGGTCTGTCGTACCATCATTTGGTAGAAAGCAGACCATGCCAATCATTTGGTCATTTGGTAGAAAGCAGACCGTCATGCCAATACATGGTCTGTCGTACCATCATTTGGTAGAAAGCAGACCGTCATGCCAATAATACATGGTCTGTCGTACCATCATTTGGTAGAAAGCAGACCGTCATGCCAATACATGGTCTGTCGTACCATCATTTGGTAGAAAGCAGACCGTCATGCCAATACATGGTCTGTCGTACCATCATTTGGTAGAAAGCAGACCGTCATGCCAATACATGGTCTGTCGTACCATCATTTGGTAGAAAGCAGACCGTCATGCCAATACATGGTCTGTCGTACCATCATTTGGTAGAAAGCAGACCGTCATGCCAATACATGGTCTGTCGTACCATCATTTGGTAGAAAGCAGACCGTCATGCCAATACATGGTCTGTCGTACCATCATTTGGTAGAAAGCAGACCGTCATGCCAATACATGGTCTGTCGTACCATCATTTGGTAGAAAGCAGACCGTCATGCCAATACATGGTCTGTCGTACCATCATTTGGTAGAAAGCAGACCGTCATGCCAATACATGGTCTGTCGTCATTTGGTACGTCATCATTTGGTAGAACCGTCATGCCAATACAGCAGACCGTCATGCCAATACATGGTCTGTCGTACCATCATTTGGTAGAAAGCAGACCGTCATGCCAATACATGGTCTGTCGTACCATCATTTGGTAGAAAGCAGACCGTCATGCCAATACATGGTCTGTCGTACCATCATTTGGTAGAAAGCAGACCGTCATGCCAATACATGGTCTGTCGTACCATCATTTGGTAGAAAGCAGACCGTCATGCCAATACATGGTCTGTCGTACCATCATTTGGTAGAAAGCAGACCGTCATGCCAATACATGGTCTGTCGTACCATCATTTGGTAGAAAGCAGACCGTCATGCCAATACATGGTCTGTCGTACCATCATTTGGTAGAAAGCAGACCGTCATGCCAATACATGGTCTGTCGTACCATCATTTGGTAGAAAGCAGACCGTCATGCCAATACATGGTCTGTCGTACCATCATTTGGTAGAAAGCAGACCGTCATGCCAATACATGGTCTGTCGTACCATCATTTGGTAGAAAGCAGACCGTCATGCCAATACATGGTCTGTCGTACCATCA
>NW_025748399.1:0-35646 GCF_021184085.1 Oncorhynchus gorbuscha
ACTGGCTACACAGCGGACACCTCCCGGACTCTACCCCAACACGGCTAGAATCCACTACTCCACTGGCTACACAGCGGACACCTCCCGTACTCTACCCCGACACGGCTAGAATCCACTACCCACTGGCTACACAGCGGACACCTCCCGGACTCTACCCCAACACGGCAAGAATCCACTACTCCACTGGACCCTTGCCGTAAGCTCTGGACCTTGCATCGGATCATCGCTGTATAGCCAGCTACCATGGCTATAGTGGCTTACGCCCCTGCTCCAAAGCTAGCATCAGATAGCCGCGAGGTAGAATATATTCAGGGCATAATGGACAGACGGGTTTGGTGGGGTGCGGGTACAGTAGAGGTAAGCCCAGGCAACGAGTGATGATACGAGAGGTTGCATCACTGGATGTGCTAGTTATGCTGGGTGAGGTCACCGCATGTGTGGGAGGCATGTTGAGTGGGACTAGGGGCTCCGGAGTGAACTAAAACAATAATAACTATCCTAAACAGCATCTGAGAGAGACATTAAGTGAGGCATAAAGTAATCACAGGTGTTTATTGAGAGAGCTAGCTAAGACAACAACGGGTAAGACAACAACAGCTAATCAACTAAGACAACAATGGGTAAGACAACAACAGGTAAAATGGCGATGAATGGGCAGAGGGTCGGTTAACTACACACAGGGCCTGAGTTCGAACATGGAGTACCGTGTTAATGAACAGTTCAGCAGGCATCAGCTATGTAGCCAGGCGATCATAGGGTCCAGTGAACAGCAATAGAGCAGGGAAGCTGCGGGGTAGTTGTTACTACGCTAGCACGTCAGAAACACGCCGTTTAAGGTTAGCAGGCCGGGGTAAGTAGAAGCGTCTGCTCCGAAGTCCGGTTGAGGGCACAACGTCGGCCATGGTGTTACGGCAGGACGCCGTGTCGACGAAGCGTCCAGGCCAGATGGCGAAAGAGGTATTGTAGTTGTAGTAATTTCGTTTGATTGCCGCGAGCTTCTAATTTTTAAAATGAATCTCTCCAGAAATAAGTCTCTCACTGTTGCCGCCTGTTATTGACCCCTCTCAGCTCCCACCTGGCCACCATATGTGAATTGATTGCCCATTTATCTTCAGAGTTCGTTCTGCTAGGTGACCTAAACTGGGATATGCTTAACACCCCGGCAGTCCAACAATCTAAGCTAGATGCCCTCAATCTCAAACAAATTATCAAGGAACCCACCAGGTACAACACTAAATCCGTAACCATGGGCACCCTCATAGACGTCATCCTGACCAACTGGCCATCTAAATACACCTCTGCTGTTTTCAACCAGGATCTCAGAGATCATTGCCTGCAACAGCTATGGGTCCGCGGTCAAACGACCACGCCTCATCACTGTCAAACGATCCCCAAAACACTTCAGTGAGCAGGTCTTTCTAATTGACCTGGCACGGGTATCCTGGAAGGATATTGACCTAATTCTGTCAGTCGAGGATGCCTGGTTGTTCTTTAAAAGTGCTTTCCTCACCATCTTCAATAAGCATTCCCCTTTCAAAAATGTAGAACCAGGAACAGATATAGCCCTTGGTTCACTCCAGACTTGACTGCCCTTGATCAGCACAGAAACATCCTGTGGCGTACTGCATTAGCATCAAATAGTCCCCGCGAAATGAAACTTTTCAGGGTAGTTAGGAACTAATATACGCAGTCAGTCAGGAAAACAAAGGCTAGCTTTTTCAAACAGAAATTTGCATCATGTAGCTCTAACTCCAAAAGGTTTTGGGACATTAAAGTCCATGGAGAATAAGAGCACCTCCTCCCAGCTGCCCACTGCACTGAGGCTAGGTAACACTGTCACCACCAATACATCTACGATAATCGAGAAATTCAATTAGCATTTCTCTAGGGCTGGCAATGCTTTCCGCCTGGCCACCCCAACCAACAGCTCTGCACCCCGCGCAGCTACTTGCCCAAGCCTCCCCTGCTTCTCCGTCACCCAAATCCAGATAGCAGATGTTCTGAAAGAGCTGCAAAACCTGGACAAGTACAAATCAGCTGGGCTAGACAATCTGGACACTCTCTAAAATGATCCTCCACCATTGTTGCAACCCCTATTACCAGTCTGTTCAACCTCTCGTATCGTCCAAGATCCCTAAAGATTGGAAAGCTGCCACGGTCATCCCCCTCTTCAAAGCGGGTGACACTCTAGAGACAAACTGTTACAGAACTATATCCATCCTGCCCTGCCTTTCTAAAGTCTTTGAAAGCCAAGTTAAACAGATCACTGACCATTTAGAATCCCACCGTACACTGTGCAATCCGGTTTTTGAGCAGGTCACGGGTGCACCTCAGCCACGCTCAAGGTACTAAACGATATCATAACCGCCATCGATAAAAGACAGTACTGTGCAGCCATTTTCATCGACCTGGCCAAGGCTTTCGACTCTGTTAATCACCGTATTCTTATCGGCAGACTCAATAGCCTTGGTTTCTCAAATGACTGCATCGCCTGGTTCACCAATTACTTCTCAGACAAAGTATAGCGTGTCAAACCAGGGGGCCTGATGTCCAGACCTCTGGCAGTCTATGGGCAGTTTATGGGGGTACCACAGGGTTCAATTCTCGGGCCGACTCTTTTCTCTGTATACATCAACGATGTCGCTCTTGCTGCGGGTGATTCCTTGATCCACCTCTACGCAGATGACACCGTTCTGTATACATCTGGCCCTTCTTTGGACACTGTTAACTAACCACCAAACAAGCTTCAATGCCATACAACACTCCTGTGGTCTCCAACTGTTCTTAAACGCTAGTAAAACCAAATGAATGCTTTTCAACCATTCGCTGCCCGCACCCGCCCGCCCGACTAGAATCACTACTCTGGATGGTTCTGACTTAGAATATATGGACAACTACAAATACCTAGGCGTCTGGCTAGACTGTAAACTCTCCTTCCAGACTCATATTGAACATCTCAAATCCCAAATTAAATCTAGAATCGGCTTCCTATTTCGCAAACAAAGCATCCTTCACTCACAACGCCAAACATACCCTCGTAAAACTGACTATCCTACCGATCCTCGACTTCGGCGATGTCATTTACAAAATAGCTTCCAACACTCTACTCAGCAAACTGGATGCAGTCTAGGACAGTGCCATCCGTTTTGTCACCAAAGCCCTTTATACCACCCACCACTGCGACCTGTATGCTCTAGTCGGCTGGCCCTCGCTACATATTCGTCGCCAGACCCACTGGCTCCAGGTCATCAATAAGTCTATGCTAGGTAAAGCTCCGCCTTATCTCAGCTTACTGGTCACGATAACAACACCCACCCGTAGCACGCGCTCCAGCAGGTATATCTCACTGGTCACCCCCAAAGCCAACACCTCCTTTGGCCGCCTTTCCTTCCAGTTCTCTGTGGCAAATGACTGGAACGAATTGCAAAAAAAAAAATTGCTGAAGCTGGAGACTTATATTTCCCTAACTAACTTTAAACATCAGCTGTCTGAGCAGCTAACTGATCGCTGCAGCTGTACATAGCCCATCGGTAAATAGCCCACCCAATCTACCTACCTCATCCCCATACTATTTTTATTTATTTACTTTTCTGCTCTTTTGCACACCAGTATTTGTACTTGCACATCATCATCTGCTCATCTATCACTCCAGTGTTAATCTGCTAAATTGTAATTACTTCGCCACTATGGTCTATTTATTGCCTTACCTCATTACTTCATTTGCACACACTCTATATAGAGTTTTCTATTGTGTTATTGACTGTATGTTTGTTTATTACATGTGTAACTCTGTGTTGTTGTTTGTGTGGCACTGCTTTGCTTTATCTTGGCCAAGTCGATGTTGCAAATGAGAACTTGTTCTCAACTGGCCTACTGGTTAAATAAAAGTTTTTATTTATTTAAATCAAATCAAATCAAATCAAATTTTATTTGTCACATACACATGGTTAGCAGATGTTAATGCGAGTGTAGCGAAATGCTTGTGCTTCTAGTTCCGACAATGCAGTGATAACCAACAAGTAATCTAACTAACAATTCCAAAACTACTGTCTTATACACAGTGTAAGGGGATAAGGAACAGGTACATAAGGATATATGAATGAGTGATGGTACAGAGCAGCATACAGTAGATGGTATCGAGTACAGTATATACATATGAGATGAGTGTGTAGACAAAGTAAACAAAGTGGCATAGTTAAAGTGGCTAGTGATACATGTGTTACATAAGGATGTAGTCGATGATGTAGAGTACAGTATATACATATGCATATGAGATGAATAATGTAGGGTAAGTAACATTATATAAGGTAGCATTGTTTAAAGTGGCTAGTGATATATTTACATCATTTCCCATCAATTCCCATTATTAAAATGGCTGGAGTTGGGTCAGTGTCAATGACAGTGTGTTGGCAGCAGCCACTCAGTGTTAGTGGTGGCTGTTTAACAGTCTGATGGCCTTGAGATAGAAGCTGTTTTTCAGTCTCTCGGTCCCAGCTTTGATGCACCTGTACTGACCTCGCCTTCTGGATGATAGCGGGGTGAACAGGCAGTGGTTCGGGTGGTTGATGTCCTTGATGATCTTTATGGCCTTCCTGTAACAACGGGTGGTGTAGGTGTCCTGGAGGGCAGGTAGTTTGCCACCGGTGATGCGTTGTGCAGTCCTCACTACCCTCTGGAGAGCCTTACGGTTGAGGGCGGAGCAGTTGCCGTACCAGGCGGTGATACAGCCCGCCAGGATGCTCTCGATTGTGCATCTGTAGAAGTTTGTGAGTGCTTTTGGTGACAAGCCGAATTTCTTCAGCCTCCTGAGGTTGAATAGGCGCTGCTGCGCCTTCTTCACGACGCTGTCAGTGTGAGTGGACCAATTCAGTTTGTCTGTGATGTGTATGCCGAGGAACTTAAAACTAGCTACCCTCTCCACTACTGTTCCATCGATGTGGATAGGGGGTGTTCCCTCTGCTGTTTCCTGAAGTCCACAATCATCTCCTTAGTTTTGTTGACGTTGAGTGTGAGGTTATTTTCCTGACACCACACTCCGAGGGCCCTCACCTCCTCCCTGTAGGCCGTCTCGTCGTTGTTGGTAATCAAGCCTACCACTGTTGTGTCGTCCGCAAACTTGATGATTGAGTTGGAGGCGTGCGTGGCCACGCAGTCGTGGGTGAACAGGGAGTACAGGAGAGGGCTCAGAACGCACCCTTGTGGGGCCCCGTGTTGAGGATCAGCGGGGAGATGTTGTTGCCTACCCTCACCACCTGGGGCGGCCCGTCAGGAAGTCCAGTACCCAGTTGCACAGGGCGGGGTCGAGACCCAGGGTCTCGAGCTTGATGACGAGCTTGGAGGGTACTATGGTGTTGAATGCCGAGCTGTAGTCGATGAACAGCATTCTCACATAGGTATTCCTCTTGTCCAGGTGGGTTAGGGCAGTGTGCAGTGTGGTTGAGATTGCATCGTCTGTGGACCTATTTGGGCGGTAAGCAAATTGGAGTGGGTCTAGGTGTCAGGTAGGGTGGAGGTGATATGGTCCTTGACTAGTCTCTCAAAGCACTTCATGATGACGGAAGTGAGTGCTACGGGGCGGTAGTCGTTTAGCTCAGTTACCTTACCTTTCTTGGGAACAGGAACAATGGTGGCCCTCTTGAAGCATGTGGGAACAGCAGACTGGTATAGGGATTGATTGAATATGTCCGTAAACATACCGGCCAGCTGGTCTGCGCATGCTCTGAGGGCGCGGCTGGGGATGCCGTCTGGGCCTGCAGCCTTGCGAGGGTTAACACGTTTAAATGTCTTACTCACCTCAGCTGCAGTGAAGGAGAGACCGCATGTTTCCGTTGCAGGCCGTGTCAGTGGCACTGTATTGTCCTCAAAGCGGGCAAAAAAGTTATTTAATCTGCCTGGGAGCAAGACATCCTGGTCCGTGACTGGGCTGGATTTCATCTTGTAGTCCGTGATTGACTGTAGACCCTGCCACATGCCTCTTGTGTCTGAGCCATTGAATTGAGATTCCACTTTGTCTCTGTACTGACGCTTAGCTTGTTTAATAGCCTTACGGAGGGAATAGCTGCACTGTTTGTATTCAGTCATGTTGCCAGACACCTTGCCCTGATTAAAAGCAGTGGTTCGCGCTTTCAGTTTCACGCGAATGCTGCCATCAATCCACGGTTTCTGGTTAGGGAATGTTTTTATCGTTGCTATGGGAACGACATCTTCGACGCACGTTCTAATGAACTCGCACACCGAATCAGCGTATTCGTCAATATTCCCATCTGACGCAATACGAAACATGTCCCAGTCCACGTGATGGAAGCAGTCTTGGAGTGTAGAGTCAGCTTGGTCTGACCAGCGTTGGACAGACCTCAGCGTGGGAGCCTCTTGTTTTAATTTCTGCCTGTAGGCAGGGATCAGCAAAATGGAGTCGTGGTCAGCGGGGCAGGGCCTTATATGCGTCGCGGAAGTTAGAGTAACAATGATCCAAGGTTTTACCACCCCTGGTTGCGCAATCGATATGCTGATAAAATTTAGTGAGTCTTGTTTTCAGATTGGCTTTGTTAAAATCCCCAGCTACAATGAATGCAGCCTCCGGATAAATGTTTTCCAGTTTGCAAAGAGTTAAATAAAGTTCGTTCAGAGCCATCGATGTGTCTGCTTGGGGGGGGATATATACGGCTGTGATTATAATCGAAGAGAATTCTCTTGGAAGATAATGCGGTCTACATTTGATTGTGAGGAATTCTAAATCAGGTGAACAGAAGGATTTGAGTTTTAAACAGTTCCTGAGTGGCCGAGTTACAATTTTTACTTAAATATACTTGAAAATCAATGGTAAGACCTGAAAACAGTTGTCTAGCAATGATCAAGAATAATGAGAAATCCAGGCGTGCACCACTCTTAGAGACCCAGAAACATCCAAAGGTGTTCAAATCAAACTGTATTAGTGTTCATACTTAAATGTGCTTTAGGGGGGGGCACGTATCTAAATCAAACTATATTAGTGTTTATACTTAAATGTGCTTTAGGGGGGCACGTATCTAAATCAAACTATATTAGTGTTCATACTTAAATGTGTGTGTGGGGGGCACGTATCTAAATCAAACTATATTAGTGTTCATACTTAAATGTGCTTTAGGGGGGCACGTATCTAAATCAAACTATATTAGTGTTAATACTTAAATGTGCTTTAGGGGGGCACGTATCTAAATCAAACTATATTAGTGTTAATACTTAAATGTGCTTTAGGGGGCACGTATCTAAATCAAACTGTATTAGTGTTCATACTTAAATGTGCTTTAGGGGGGCACGTATCTAAATCAAACTATATTAGTGTTCATACTTAAATGTGTGTGTGGGGGGCACGTATCTAAATCAAACTATATTAGTGTTCATACTTAAATGTGCTTTAGGGGGGCACGTATCTAAATCAAACTGTATTAGTGTTCATACTTAAATGTGCTTTAGGGGGGGCACGTATCTAAATCAAACTATATTAGTGTTCATACTTAAATGTGCTTTAGGGGGGGCACGTATCTCAAATCAAACTGTATTAGTGTTAATACTTAAATGTGCTTTAGGGGGGCACGTATCTAAATCAAACTGTATTAGTGTTCATACTTAAATGTGTGTGGGGGGGGCACGTATCTAAATCAAACTATATTAGTGTTCATACTTAAATGTGCTTTAGGGGGGGGCACGTATCTAAATCAAACTGTATTAGTGTTCATACTTAAATGTGTGTGGGGGGGGGGGGTAGGAATTGTTTTAAGAAGGTCATACCATGGATCATTTAGCAATTAGGACCCCTTTACTACTACAGCGCTTTGAAACAGTCAAACAATACATCATCAGGAACAAGGATTTAAATTGTCTGTCCTATATCTAGGAAATATTAAAGCTGGACAATTCTACCCCTTTTATTTTTTTTTTTGCAAAAAATTGACCTCCATTTGTTTGTATGGGTTACATTTAGTCCCGTGACACTTGTGTAGAGCAAAACATTGTGTTTGTGAGAGTCTCTCCCTTCCATAGTGGTGTGATAATACACTGCTTTTCAGGATGTCTGACAGATGGAGGATCGAGACACAGTACAAAAAAACCAGACATCTCTTAAACGAACAGATTTTGATGGGGATTTTGTTATGTTATTTCGATTGATGCGTGGTTAGCTAGTTAGTTAGTGCGATTGGTGCGTCAATAGACTCTTAAGGACACTTTGTAACACAACAAAATGCAGGAAAAGTCAAGAGGTGTTAATAGTTTATGAAGGCAACTGGACAACGTTACTATTCAGATGGTATTACAGTCAAACAAAAGGGGGCAATGAAACTGCACCTGTACTTAGCCTATCTGTAAACAGCCCATCTATCTACCTCATCCCCATACTGGTATTTATTTACCTCCCTCACTAGCTTTAAGCACCAGCTGTCAGAGCAGCTCACAGATCACTGCACCTGTACTTAGCCCATCTGTAAACAGCCCATCTGTCTACCTACCTCATCCCCATACTGTATTTATTCATTTATTTTGCTCCTTTGCACCCCAGTATCTCTACCTGCACATTCATCTTCTGCCGATCTACCATTCCAGTGTTTAATTTTTTATATCTTGTAATTACTTCACCTATTAACTTCCTTAACTTACCTTATTTGCACTCACAGTATATAGACTTTTTGTTTTCTTTTGTTCTACTGTATTATTGACTGTATATTTTGTTTATTCCATGTGTAACTCTGTGTTGTCTGTTCACACTGCTTTGCTTTATCTTGGCCAGGTCGCAGTTGTAAATGAGAACTTGTTCTCAACTAGCCTACCTGGTTAAATAAAGGTGTTCTCAACTGGCCTACCTGGTTAAATAAAGGTGTTCTCAACTAGCCTACCTGGTTAAATAAAGGTGTTCTCAACCAGCCTACCTGGTTAAATAAAGGTGTTCTCAACTAGCCTACCTGGTTAAATAAAGGTGTTCTCAACTAGCCTACCTGGTTAAATAAAGGTGTTCTCAACTAGCCTACCTGGTTAAATAAAGGTGTTCTCAACTAGCCTACCTGGTTAAATAAAGGTGTTCTCAACTAGCCTACCTGGTTAAATAAAGGTGTTCTCAACTAGCCTACCTGGTTAAATAAAGGTGTTCTCAACTAGCCTACCTGGTTAAATAAAGGTGTTCTCAACTAGCCTACCTGGTAAAATAAAGGTGTTCTCAACTAGCCTACCTGGTTAAATAAAGGTGTTCTCAACTAGCCTACCTGGTTAAATAAAGGTGTTCTCAACTAGCCTACCTGGTTAAATAAAGGTGTTCTCAACTAGCCTACCTGGTTAAATAAAGGTGTTCTCAACTGGCCTACCTGATTAAATAAAGGTGTTCTCAACTAGCCTGCCTGGTTAAATAAAGGTGTTCTCAACTAGCCTACCTGGTTAAATAAAGGTGTTCTCAACTAGCCTGCCTGGTTAAATAAAGGTGTTCTCAACTAGCCTGCCTGGTTAAATAAAGGTGTTCTCAACTAGCCTACCTGGTTAAATAAAGGTGTTCTCAACTAGCCTACCTGGTTAAATAAAGGTGTTCTCAACTAGCCTACCTGGTTAAATAAAGGTGTTCTCAACTGGCCTACCTGGTTAAATAAAGGTGTTCTCAACTAGCCTACCTGGTTAAATAAACGTGTTCTCAACTAGCCTACCTAGTTAAATAAAGGTGTTCTCAACTGGCCTACCTGGTTAAATAAACGTGTTCTCAACTAGCCTACCTGGTTAAATAAACGTGTTCTCAACTAGCCTACCTAGTTAAATAAAGGTGTTCTCAACTGGCCTAACTGGTTAAATAAATAAATAAAAAGAAAAACAACAAATCTGTATAAAAATGAAAAAGTGAAGAAGAGTGGCAGGGTATTCGAACTATCAAGTTAAGGTCATCTCCAAGGTCCATCATCATCATCATCATCACCTACTACAGATGGTCTTTAGTGTCACGTAGAAGACCGTATCAGTGTTTCTCCTTCTGTTAGTGCCAGGTAGAGGTCTCCTCTGTTAATCAGAAAGACTCTTCAGATGGTCTTTAGTTCACGTAGAAGACCATATCAGTGTTTCTCCTTCTGTTAGTGCCAGGTAGAGGTCTCCTCTGTTAATCACAAAGACTCTTCAGATGGTCTTTAGTGTCACGTAGAAGACCATAGTGTTTCTCCTTCTGTTAGTGCCAGGTAGAGGTCTCCTCTGTTAATCAGAAAGACTCTTCAGATGGTCTTTAGTGTCACGTAGAAGACCATAGTGTTTCTCCTTCTGTTAGTGCCAGGTAGAGGTCTCCTCTGTTAATCACAAAGACTCTTCAGATGGTCTTTAGTTCACGTAGAAGACCGTATCAGTGTTTCTCCTTCTGTTAGTGCCAGGTAGAGGTCTCCTCTGTTAATCACAAAGACTCTTCAGATGGTCTTTAGTGTCACGTAGAAGACCATAGTGTTTCTCCTTCTGTTAGTGCCAGGTTGGGAAGTCTCCTCTGTTAATCACAAAGACTCTTCAGATGGTGATCCAGAGGAGTTTGTCCAGGACATGATGATATGTATGAGATCTCGGTTGCGGAGAACAGCAGACATAATGCAGATATTAAAAACGGAATTCAACAATATTACACAATTTATTGAACTTATAACATTCATTAATATAAAGACATGAAATAAAAACGCATCAGTGATTCATATTTCTGAAGAGGCAACAGGACTGCCCCGTCTGTGTTCGTGCATTTGTCTCTGTGTAGCTGTTAGAGATGATGCTAATGTCAACAGGCTTCTTGGTAGATGACAAAGCCCCCCACAAATAAAATAAAAACAGGGGGGGAAAAATGGAGAAAACAGAAATGAGGGAAAAAATTTAACGGAATCAGACTTGCATCCAGATGAGCCAATGAGCCACGTTGACAGAGACTGACAATAGCCAATGAGCCACGTTGACAGAGACTGACAATAGCCAATGAGCCACGTTGACAGAGACTGACAATAGCCAATGAGGCACGTTGACAGAGACTGACAATAGTCAATGAGCCACGTTGACAGAGACTGACAATAGCCAATGAGCCACGTTGACAGAGACTGACAATAGCCAATGAGCCACGTTGACAGAGACTGACAATAGCCAATGAGGCACGTTGACAGAGACTGACAATAGCCAATGAGCCACGTTGACAGAGACTGACAATAGTCAATGAGCCACGTTGACAGAGACTGACAATAGCCAATGAGCCACGTTGACAGAGACTGACAATAGCCAATGAGCCACGTTGACAGAGACTGACAATAGTCAATGAGCCACGTTGACAGAGACTGACAATAGCCAATGAGCCACGTTGACAGAGACTGACAATGGTCAATGAGCCACGTTGACAGAGACTGACAATAGCCAATGAGCCACGTTGACAGAGACTGACAATAGCCAATGAGCCACGTTGACAGAGACTGACAATAGCCAATGAGCCACGTTGACAGAGACTGACAATAGCCAATGAGCCACGTTGACAGAGACTGACAATAGCCCAGCCCAGCAAGAACCCGAGCCCGAGGTTAAGTTGTCCTCTCCTGCTTTAGTCCACATCCAGGTCCATGTCCAATTCAGTGCTCAGGTTGAGGTAGAAGAACGCATACACACAGAGCATGAACACCAGGATGGCTAAGATGACCAGGAAAGCATCCTGCAATCACAGAAAGGGGAGAGACAAGTATATAGTTACAAAAAAGGCAATCTGCGATTTTAAAAATAATGATATATACAGAGTATCCATGAGATAGAATGACCAGGTGAAAGCTATGATCCCTTAGTGATGTCCCTGTGTAGGGTGCCGTCTTTCAGATGGGACGTTAAACGGGTGTCCTGACTCTCTGAGGTCATTAAAGATCCCATGGCACTTTATCGTAAGAGTAGGGGTGTTAACCCCCGGTGTCCTGACTCTCTGAGGTCATTAAAGATCCCATGGCACTTTATCGTTAGAGTAGGGGTGTTAACCCCGGTGTCCTGACTCTCTGCGGTCATTAAAGATCCCATGGCACTTATCGTAAGAGTAGGGGTGTTAACCCTGGTGTCCTGGCTAATATCCCAA
The DNA here is from genome assembly GCF_021184085.1 of Oncorhynchus gorbuscha. Taxonomy (NCBI): domain Eukaryota; kingdom Metazoa; phylum Chordata; class Actinopteri; order Salmoniformes; family Salmonidae; genus Oncorhynchus; species Oncorhynchus gorbuscha. The sequence goes on from NW_025748399.1 coordinate 12,059, forward strand.
TCTGGCCCTCAAACCATCACGGTCACCTAATAATCCCCAGTTTACAATTGGCTCATTCATCCCCCCCTCCTCTCCCCTGTAACTATTCCCCAGGTCGTTGCTGTAAATGCTATACTGTGTCGAGATAGCTGAGAAGGTGCTGTTCTGGGCTAGTTGTTTTGCAGAAGGACTTTCCTTCAAGTACGCATTTCATTCAAGTATGTTTTTCATTCAAATGTACTAAAATGGTGAGACCATTTCAATTTGCAGAAAGATACCAGCACCTACATTATCGCTCTTTTTAGACGTATACAATGCAAACCAAGGTCCTAATAGAGTCCACACGAGGGTCACTAGAGTCCACTATTCTCAGGATGGTAAGTTGGTGGTTGAAGATATCCCTCTAGTGGTGTGGGGGCTGTGCTTTGGCAGTGGGTGGGGTTATATCCTGTTTGGGTGTCCTCGGATGGGGCCACAGTGTCTCCTGATCCCCTCAGCCTCCAGTATTTATGCTGCAGTAGTTTATGTGTCGGGGGGGCTAGGGTCAGTTTGTTATATCTGGAGTACTTCTCCTGTCCTATTCGGTGTCCTGTGTGAATCTAAGTGTGCGTTCTCTAATTCTCTCTTTCTTTCTCTCTCTCGGAGGACCTGAGCCCTAGGACCATGCCCCAGGACTACCTGACACGATGACTCCTTGCTGTCCCCAGTCCACCTGGCCATGCTGCTGCTCCAGTTTCAACTGACCTGAGCCCTAGGACCATGCCCCAGGACTACCTGACATGATGACTCCTTGCTGTCCCCAGTCCACCTGGCCATGCTGCTGCTCCAGTTTCAACTGACCTGAGCTCTAGGACCATGCCCCAGGACTACCTGACATGATGACTCCTTGCTGTCCCCAGTCCACCTGACTGTGCTGCTGCTCCAGTTTCAACTGTTCTGCCTTATTATTATTCGACCATGCTGGTCATTTATGAACATTTGAACATCTTGGCCATGTTCTGTTATTAATCTCCACCCGGTACAGCCAGAAGAGGACTGGCCACCCCACATAGCCTGGTTCCTCTCTAGGTTTCTTCCTAGGTTTTGGCCTTTCTAGGGAGTTTTTCCTAGCCACCGTGCTTCTACACCTGCATTGCTTGCTGTTTGGTGTTTTAGGCTGGGTTTCTGTACAGCACTTTGAGATATCAGCTGATGTACGAAGGGCTATATAAATACATTTGATTTGAAATTTGATTTGATAATAAAAAAGGATATGAATTTATTCTAAACATTCACATATCTGCAATTATAAAGATTAGTTATTTTCAACACACACAAAAGTGTAATGCTGATATTCACATCTCTAAACCTCCATAATCGTCATAACCTCCATAATGCTGCAGCAGTACTGCCATCTTTCAGAGACGGGGTGGAATGACAAGGCTGACGTAGGTCAGAGACATGATTTACCTCTTCTGCAGAGGATAAGTTCATTAGAGTAACCAGCCTCAGAAATTGCAGCCCAAATAAATGCTTCACAGAGTTCAAGTAACAGACACATGTCAACATCAACTGTTCAGAGGAGACTGCGTGAATCAGTCCTTCACGGTCAAATTGCTTCAAAGAAACCAGTACTAAAGGTCACCAATAAGAAGAAGAGACTTGATTGGACCAAGAAACACGAGCAATGGATATTAGACCAGTGACAATCTGTCATGAAGTTTTTTTTATTCCAACCGCCGTGTCTTTGTGAGACGCAGAGTGACTACCACAGCATTCTGCAGCGATATGCCATCCCATCTGGTTTTCACTTAGTGGGACTATCATTTGTTTTTCAACAGGATAATGACCCAACACACCTCCAGGCTGTGTAAGGGCTATTTGACCATGAAGGAGAGTGATGGAGTGCTGCATCAGATGACCTGGCCTCCACAATCAACCGACGTCATCCCAATTGAGATGGTTTGGGATGAATTGGACCGCAGAGTGAAGGGAAAACAGCCAACAAGTGCTCAGCATATGTGGGAACTCCTTCAAGACCGTTGGAAATGCATTCCTCATGAAGCTGGTTAAGAGAATGCCAAGAGTGTGCAAAGCTGTCATCAAGGCAAAGGGTGGCTATTTTGAAGAATCAAAACTATAAAATATATTTTGATTTGTTTAACACTTTTTGGGGGGGGTTACACGTTTTGGGGGCTTACTAACTGATTCCATATGTGTTATTTCATAGTTTTGATGTATTCACTATTATTCCACAATGTAGAAATAAGTAAAAATAAAGAAAAACCAAGGAATGTAGGTGTGTCCAAACTTTTGCCATGAATTCCAAAAACAAGTGTGTAGTTAATTTGTGACAGAGTTCTTCACTCAGAGAGTATGTGATAGTATTATCCAGTTCACTGCTCTGTATGGGCGTGAGGTATCATAGCTACACTAAATGGGACAAGCAATCCAACAGAGATGCTGTAGAAATATTTGAAACACCAACAAATGCATATAGGGCCGAATTAGGCCGGTCTACGTTGCTAGACATCCCCTCCAAAAAAAGAGCGCCAAATGTCTTTATGCATCTGAAATATAGTATTGAATCTAGTCCATAATATTTTGTGTCACTGGCCTACACACACACACACACACACACACACACACACACACACACACACACACACACACACACACACACAACCCCATAGTGTCAAAGTGGGATTATGATTTTATAATGTTTATATATATATATTTTTTTTTTTAAGTATTCAACCCCTTGTTATGGCAAGCCTAAATAAGTTCAGGAGTACCAATTTCAATGACCTCATCTCTGTACCCCACACATACAATTATAAGACAATGAATTTAAAAACACAGATTCATCCAAAGACCAGGGAGGTTTTCCATGACTGACAAAAAAAGGGAACCTATTGGTAGATGGGTAAAACATAAATAGACGTTGGAAATCCCTTGAGCACGGTGAAGTTATTAATTACACTATAGACGGTTTATCAATACACCCAGTCACTACAAAAATACAGGCGACCTTCCTAATTCAGTTGCCGGGGATTATCTCCTCATGGCGACACAGTATAGAAACAGAGTGAAGTTTCATAGAGAACAAAGGAATTTCTTCCACCTCACAGAACTTGAGGTCCGAACAACATTTATGTTCCGGAGAAGGAATAAAAGATGGGTGAAGCTACGAACCGGTCTGTTGGTACAATTTTGTGGGGCTCATGGGGGACGGTGAGACAGTACGGCCACATCACCATAACGGTGTTTATATAATAGCCTTAGATATGAGGCTTACATCTAATTGTTGTATCAAATGAATGAGTGAGGATGGAACTGTTTGTGAAATTGTGTCATGTGATTTTGGACTGTTTAATGAAGAAAACTCCAATTCCCTTAAAAGTTTCACTAAATCCTTGGCACGCCCCCAGGGGCACCAGACAGGACCCGGCGTCATGAGCCCTTTTCTATGTTCGAATAAAACCCCCACCTGGGTTTTTCTATCACCAGACCAGCTTACCTCGATAACGCGTGGGCCAAGGTTTGAGACCGAGCTTACCTCAAATTATGAGAGCGCTAAGGGTTGAGACGAGACCAGTACCTCTATCATAGAGGGAAATAAGGTTCAAGTAGATTGCTGAATCTTTTAACCATCCCACGTGGTTAAACTCTTAGACTATCGATGCCGACAGAATAAGAACAAGTCTTTGATATTAATTACTAGTATGCAGCTAGGAATTCGGTATCATTGAACACGAAGACCGACAACCGCCGAAACATCTATCCTATAACGACATGAATGAATATCACTCTGAACTACCCATTCTAACCACAACAGAGAGGACAGAAACTCTTCAAAAGAAACAAACTTTTCAACAGAGACCCCGACGACACACTGAACGTAAATATATATATATTGATTGCAATTGTTCCCGAATGAGTGAGTGTTCATGTGTAAAGGATTAGCATTTCAATTGTTATAATTATCAACTGTGTGTCGTCTTCTCAGTCGACCCCCACTTCCCTTTTGTATACCAAGCCGCGATGCCGGTTTATCCCACTAGGGAAACTCCCTTATCATTTCCTTGTAACTATCTACTGTTTGTTTATGCATTTCTGTGAATTACTTAGTTAGTAAATAAATGATTTAAGACAATTGATGTATGGATGACTGATAGTGAAGACTGGGTTCATGCAGATAACCATCAATTTACAACGCTTGGAATGAGACTAACGTGAGGTAAAATAAATTATTCATTAATTAAGAAGACTAATTGATCAGATATTAAAATATCTGAAAAGTTGTATTAGGAAAATTATAATTTTGTAATCTGAATATTTTCCTTGGTTCCCGACTTCTAGTTAATTACATTTGCCTGATTAGTTAATCACGAAATGCTAATTACAGAGAATCTTTGATAAAAACGAAAAGTCTTCAGTCAATGATAGTAAAGACACGACACTCCACAATACTAACCTGAATGCCAGAGTGAAAAGAAGGAAGCCTGTACAGAATAATTGCTCATGGTCACATGATGTGGTAGCCCTTCCTCCGTACTTCAAAACCAGCGTCTTTTTTCAGACAACAGGGAATTTCCTCATGGTTTAATGGTCTAAGACATAGGATGCTCCCGTGGGAAGCATCATATCCCGTGTTTTACATCAGCAGAACGGCTGCGTCGGGTAAACTCAAGGGGCGCGGTCTCCAATATAAAAAAAAAATCACTGTCACTTTTTTTGGGCGACCAGACCATATTCACCGTACGTACATATCCCAACCAGAAGCCATGGATTACAGGCAACATCCGCACTGAGCTAAAAGCTAGAGCTGCCACTTTTCAAGGAGCGGGACACACTTCTAGGAAATCCCGCTATGCCCTCCACCGAATAATCAAACAGGCAAAGTGTCAATAGGGCTAAGATGGAATTCACCGGCTCCGACACTCGTCGCATGTGGCTTAAAAAAATGTGTAGAAAGGGAAACCCAGCCGTGAGCTGGCCAGTGATGCGTGCCTACTAAATGCCTATGCTCACCTCCGAGGCAATTAACACTGAACCATGCGAGAGCATTTTCAACTTCTCCCTGACCCAGTCTGAAATACCTACATGTTTCAAGCGGACAACAATAGTCCCTGTGCATAAGAATGGCAAGATAACATGTCTAAATGACTATCGCCCCATAGCACTCACGCACAATACAATACAATGTCGCTCTGGCAACAGTGGCAACCAGCCATTAATTCCAATAAAGCATTTACTGAATTGAGAGAGAGACCACAACAGGTGGGTTCCCGCTCCTTGGCTCCCCGAACATCACCACACCACCTGGTCACAGCACAGCAGCTCTCGCAGCATGCCAAGATCCACCAGCCCCATGGAGCAGCTGGCCGTACCTGCCTGCCACACACACGCTCTGGGCTCCAGGACAGCCTGTCTGCCCGCCTGGCTGCATGGCCAGCTGGAACCCTAGGAGACACCAGCTGCAGCGGAGACCAGAACACACGGAGGAGAGGGGTCCTCAAATAGTCTCACACAAAAAACAGGCCCAACAAAGCCGTAACAGTCAGCGGGAGAGGATGGTGTTCCCCAAAATCAGGCTAACAGTGTTTTTATTACGGCCTCAAAGACAAACAGGGAGATGGCCCTCGAAAATAAATGTAAAAACAAGATTTCTGTTCAAATACTATATTGAAGGGGAGGCCATATCCATTCCATTGTCTACATTCAACCCAATATTTGGGTATTTAAGTGGTTTCCATCTTCCTACCAGAGGAATATTATTCCCTTAGTTCACCGTTCCAGTTGATCACTAATTACATTAGTATTTCACGACTAATCTAATGGGATTAAGGGAATGCTTGATGAAGACCGGTATCTCTCAAACCAGCATATATAAACTTTAACATGACCTGTACCCATCACATACAACTAATAACATTTAATTGGATGTTACATTTCATGAACCCTCCTCCCCCACACTACTGTGGACAGTTCAGGAAGTAGAAGCTGTGTGTTAATATGTGTCTGTGTTCCGTCCCGGTCGGGGCGGGTCCTCTGTGTTCCGTCCCGGTCGGGCGGGTCCTCTGTGTTCCGTCCCGGTCGGGCGGGTCCTCTGTGTTCCGTCCCGGTAGTGGTTAGTGGAGGTCTCTTTGTGTGAATCAGGCCTTCATGGTCAAATTGCTGTAGTCTCCTCCAAACAGTTGATGTTGAGATCTGTCTGTTACTTGAACTCTGTGAAGCATTTATTTGGGCTGCAATCTGAGGTGCAGTTAACTCTAATAAACGTATCCTCTGCAGCAGAGGTAACTCAGAGTATTCCTTTCCTGTGGCTGTCCTCATGAGAGACAGTTTCATCATAGCGCTGGATGGTTTTTGCGACTGCACTTGAAGAAACTTTCAAAGTTACAGAAATTATCCAGAATTGACTGAAAGTGATGATGGACTGTCGTTTCTCTTTGCTTATCTAAGCTGTTCTTGCCATAATATGGACTTATCCCTATTTGGTAAAATTCCATCTTCTGTATACCATCCCTACCTTGTCACAACACAACTGACTGGCTCAAAATCATTAAGGCAAAAAATACCACAAATTAACCTTGAACAAGGCACACCTGTAAATTGAAATGCATTCCAGGTGACTATGTCATGACGCTGGTTGAGAGAACGCCAACAGTGTGCAAAGCTGTCATAATACTTTCTAGGTCGCTACATTTCATGTGTGTTATTTCATAGTTTGTATATCTTCACTATTATAATACAAAGTAGGAAAAATAAATAGTAAAAAAGTAAAAATAAAGAAAAACCCTTGAATGAGTAGGTGCAAGCAAACTTTTGACCGGTATTACCCCCCCCCCATCCCCGTCCCCTCGTGTACCCCGCCCCCATCCCCCGTCCCCCGCCCCTGTACCCCCGTCCCCATCCCCGTCCTCTCGCCCGTGTACCCCCTCCATTCCCGTCCCCCTCTCGCCCATGTACCCCCCTCCATACCCGTCCTCTCGCCCATGTACCCCCTCTCCATCCCCGTCCTCTCGCCCATGCACCCCCCTCCATCCCCCCTCTCGCCCATGTACCCACCCCTCCATCCCTGTCCTCTCGCCCATGTACCCCCCCTCTCCATACCCGTCCTCTCGCCCATGTACCTCCCCCTCCATCCCCGTCCTCTCGCCCATGTACCTCCCCCTCCATCCCCGTCCTCTCGCCCATGTACCTCCCCCCTCCATTCCCATCCTCTCGCCCATGTAACCCCCTCCATTCCCCGTCCTCTCGCCCATGTAACCCCCCTCCATTCCCGTCCTCTCGCCCATGTAACCCCCTCCATTCCCGTCCTCTCGCCCATGTGCCCCCCCCTCCATCCCTGTCCTCTCGTCCATGTACCTCCCCTCTCCATTCCCATCCTCTCACCCATGTACCCCCATCCTCTCGCCCATGTAACCCCCTCCATTCCCGTCCTCTCGCCCATGTACCCCCCTCCATCACTGTCCTCTCGACCCTGTACACCCCCTCCATCCCCGTCCTCTCGCCCATGTAACCCCCCTCCATTCCCGTCCTCTTGCCCATGTACCCCCCTCCATTCCCGTCCTCTCGCCCATGTACCCCCCTCCCTCCATCCCCGTCCTCTCGCCCATGTACCCCCCTCCATCCCTGTCTTCTCGACCCTGTACCCCCCCCATCCCCGTCCTCTCGCCCATGTACCCCCCCCTCCATCCCCGTCCTCTCGCCCATGTAACCCCCTCCATCCCCGTCCTCTCGCCCATGTACCCCCCTCCATCCCCGTCCTCTCGCCCATGTACCCCCCCCTCCATCCCCCGTCCTCTTGCCCATGTACCTCCCCCTCCATCCCCGTCCTCTCGCCCATGTACCTCCCCCTCCATCCCCGTCCCCCTCTCGCCCATGTACCTCCCCCCTCCATCCCCGTCCTCCGCCCATGTACCTCCCCCCCTCCATCCCCGTCCTCTCGCCCATGTACCTCCCCCTCCATCCCCGTCCTCTCGCCCATGTACCTCCCCCCTCCATCCCCGTCCTCTCGCCCATGTACCTCCCCCTCCATCCCCGTCCTCTCGCCCATGTACCTCCCCCTCCATCCCCGTCCTCTCGACCCTGTACCCCCCCTCCATCCCCGTCCTCTCGCCCATGTAACCCCCTCCATTCCCGTCCTCCGCCCATGTACCCCCGTCCTCTCGCCCATGTAACCCCCCCTCCATTCCCGTCCTCTCGCCCATGTACCCCCCTCCATCCCCGTCCTCTCGCCCATGTAACCCCCTCCATCCCCGTCCTCTCGCCCATGTAATCCCCCTCCATCCCCGTCCTCTCGCCCATGTACCCCCCCCTCCATTCCCATCCTCTCGCCCATGTACCCCCCTCCATTCCCATCCTCTCGCCCATGTACCCCCCGTCCTCTCGCCCATGTACCCCCGTCCTCTCGCCCATGTACCCCCCGTCCTCTCGCCCATGTACCCCCCGTCCTCTCGCCCATGTACCTCCCCCCTCCATTCCCGTCCTCTCGCCCATGTACCCCCCGTCCTCTCGCCCATGTACCCGCCCCCTCCATCCCTGTCCTCTCGCCCCTGTACCCCCCTCCATCCCCGTCCTCTCGCCCATGTAATGCTGAAGCATTACGATTCCCTTTCACTGGAACTAAGGGGCCCGAACCATGAAAAACAGCCCCAGGCCATTATCCCTCCTCCAAACTTTACAGTTGGCACTATGCATTGGGTCAGGTAGCGTTCTCCTGGCATCCGCCAAACATTCGTTCATCGGACTGCCAGATGGTGAAACGTGATTCATCACTCCAGAGAACGTGTTTCCACTGCTCCAGAGTCCAATGGAGGCGAGCTTTACACCACGCCAGCTGACGCCTGGTTTACACCACGGCAGCTGACGCTTGGCATTCCACATGGTGATCTTCGGCTTGTGTGCGGCAGCTCAGTCACTGCGATGTAGTGATATAAAAGTAGCATAGTATACGCACGCACACAGTTTTGATATGGGGATAGTCTAGTGTTAGCACACGGTTAGGCAACACCAGGATACACTTCCATCCCCAGGTGGCAGCACCAATCAGGTCAATGGCTGTCCTCTGCCAGGAAGCCTTGATCAGCACAACAGGTGGTGGCAATGAAGCTCCTGATTTTCTAGCAGTTTGGAACTCGGTAGTGAGTGTTGCAACCGAGGACAGACAATTTTCCTGAGCTACGCGCTTCAGCACTCGGTCGGTCCCGTTCTGTGAGCTTGTGTGGCCTACCACTTTGCAGATGAGCCGTTGTTGCTCCTAGACTTTTTCCACTTCACAATAACAGCACTTAGTTGATCGGGGCACTAGCAGGACAGACATTTGACGAACTGACCTGTTGGAAAGGTGATGATGATGCCACGTTCAAAGTCACTGAGCTCTTCAGTAAAGCCATTCTACTGCAAATGTTTGTCTATGGAGATTGCATGGCCGTGTGCTCCATTTTATACACCTGTCAGCAACGGGTGTGGCTGAAATAGCCGAATCTACTAATCTACTAGTCCCCACACACACACTGCACTCGGAAAGTATTTACAAACCTTGACTTTTTCCCACATTTTGTTACTTTACAGTTATTCTAAAATGGATTAAATACTTATTTCACAACACAATACACCATAATGACAAAGCAAAAGTCCGGGCCACTCAAGGAGACAGCCACTGCTGGATTGTTTTGGCTGTGAGCTTAGGGTCGTTGTCCTGTTGGAAGGTTAACCTTCGCCCCAGTCTGAGCACATTTTCATCAAGGATCTCTGTGCTGTCAATATATATAAAAAAACAAGCAAAAACAGACTGATGGAAGAGTCCCCATTTTAAGGGAGACATAGAAGCTTTAGTTTTTAGCGAATCCAACCACACAAGGAACAAAGACAAAACATCCTCAAAACTCCTGATCGCTCAAGAGTAACATTTATACACCCAGGAGAGGAGACAAAAGGAAAGACAACACTTACCAACCCAACCCTGCTCTCATGAATATGGAAGGTGTCTGAATTTCACCAAGGTTTCTCCCTAAAGACTGTAAGATCGGTGCTGTGCCACCTTGTGGACTGGTACTAATATAATAATAACAATAATAATAAAACAATAACACATTTTTTAAACTTTATTTGTTAATAATCAGGTTTCCATCCAACCTGGGATGAATTACATAGGAATAGCTGATGGAAACATGACATATGCGATTTTATAAATGCAGACAGACAATTTGTTTGTTCGACATGGTGGGATCTTTTTGTTTCTGTAAGATGTATTATACGGGAAATGCCTTTATGCACAAATATCGATATAACAGCAGGATCAAAGTAAACTAGAAAAATGTGTCTATTTATGGAATGATGACCTCTTTGTTCTAATGGCACTGCCTACTCCAGACCACTCGTTTTCATTTTAAATCAGATGAGCAAAAAATATTTAATTTTATTTGGAATGCTAAATTAAACATGCATATTTATATAATGAATGAGTTTGGGAGGCCTAAATTATTAAATTATACAATATTAAAGCATTAAACCTCTCATTAAAAGCTTCACTCATACATTAACTGGTTTGCCAGTAGATCATAAGGCTCAGCCTTCATACAGACCGCAACTTCTCATTTTCCAATTAACTGAAAATTAAACTTTGTTCATCTTATCACTCTTTCTTAAAAACCATCCATACAAAGCTGGTTACCATGAATGTCATCCTCCAGAAAAAGACAACAAATATTATGGTTAAACTCAAATATACGGATTGATAAATAACAAAAAAATTGCTCAGAGCATTTTGAGAAGTCCTTTCTTTAGTCGCCAACGGATCTTCCACACGGAGGATCTCACATTGACTGCATGTTTCATTTTTTTAAACTAAGATGTTTCAGATGAACCAATGTGACAATGATTTTGAGAAATGAACATTGTTGATATGAAAACTGTTCCACAAAAATGCACAGATGAACAAGCACAAACTGTTATGCAGAACGGTGGGATATGTTGTACGTTTTCCCGTTAAAAACACGACAATTATAAAATAATTGCCTCCACATTTCCATGGTTGGATTTTGTATATAGCCTGATAATATTAAATAATTGTTTTGAAACCTGAAATGTTTTAAGTATGTTATCAAAATGCCTCCAGCTAACCTTGTAGTGGTGGATGACGCTCTGATAGACTGTTGAATTGTGAAATGGGAGACTCACTTCAATTACCAGTTGAGAAATTGAAAAATCGCAGCTATTTAAAAAAAAAATGAAAACTGTTAACGTGCGACTGCATCTAGAATTGCTGCACATGTTCTACTCCGGCAGCAACAGGAGAAATCTCTCCCAGGCTCTGTATGCTGTGAGTGTGTGATAGTAAGATAAATAAGATAGATAGATAAATAAGATACATGATGACTAACGAAAGGCCAATTTAATTATTAATTATGCATATGAACCTACACACAGATAAGCATGGTGGTCAAAAAAATTGTTCTTACTTCAACTGGTATTTTCATCAGTGAATAAAAAGCAAAGTTTTTTTTTTTCTTCCTCTCGGCCATTTTGGCAACAGTTGTCTCACAAGGTGGCCCTTTCGGGGTGTAAATTGCGGACACCCCCCTCGCTCACCCACATCAGGTTTTACAACAGTCATAAATTCCTTCGCTGCCATGGAGTACAGAGGGAGAGCACGAGGGAGAGCACGAGGGAGAGCACGAGGGAGAGCACGAGGGAGAGCACAGAGGGAGAGCACGAGGGAGAGCACGAGGGAGAGCACGAGGGAGAGCACAGAGGGAGAGCACGAGGGAGAGCACGAGGGAGAGCACGAGGGAGAGCACAGAGGGAGAATACGAGGGAGAGTACGAGGGAGAATACGAGGGAGAGTACGAGGGAGAGCACGAGGGAGAGCACGAGGGAGAGCACGAGGGAGAGCACAGAGGGAGAGCACAGAGGGAGAATACGAGGGAGAGTACAAGGGAGAGTACGAGGGAGAGCACGAGGGAGAGCACGAGGGAGAGCACAGAGGGAGAGCACAGAGGGAGAATACGAGGGAGAGTACGAGGGAGAGTACGAGGGAGAGCACGAGGGAGAGCACGAGGGAGAGCACAGAGGGAGAGCACAGAGGGAGAATACGAGGGAGAGTACGAGGGAGAGCACAGAGGGAGAGCACAGAGGGAGAATACGAGGGAGAGTACGAGAGAGAGTACGAGGGAGAGTACGAGGGAGAGTACGGAGAGAGAACAAACAGCTTCTCTTTAGAAAACTCCCCAAAATTGTATTATTTTTGAGAATTTGGGAATGGTCCGTGGACACTAAAGGGACAGTCACGTTGAGTGTGTTTCATTTGGTGATCTCATGAAGGACAGAAAACACATAACTGTATCTCTTAAAGGGACCATTTCCCAGCTGTCAGGTTTACTTCTGAATGTTGTATAAAAAAATGGATAAATAAGTATAAGAATACTTTCAAAAGAAAACAAAATGTGATTTAGTCTTCTAAATCAGAATTGGATGTTTTATGGTAATTTATTCACAGTCAGTAGCCACGCCCAGGTGTGCACAAACAGACCCACCCATTTTTCTAGTCAAGTATAAAAGCCCACGTGACGCAATTCACACCAGACCACGCAAATCACGGTGTAAACTAAGGTTGCAAAATGGTTGAATTTTTAAGACCAGAAGATATGAAGCGGTAGCTATATGTTGAAATGGTTGGCACTACAACTCTACCAAAAGGACAAGACCAGAGAACGTGGAGATCATTCCCACGTTGAAATGGAAAAACAAATCTACAAACTAAAAGAACAATTATTTAGACTGCAAAAGCAGCCACTCTAAGAACAGTTCCCGAATGGTATTCTGAAGTATCCATTATAACAACTATGATAGACTGTGACTCCTGGGGAACGCACCTTTCTGTCAATACTCTCCAGCAGATGGACCAGCGACCACAGAGAGAGAAAAGACAAATACTCGTAAATATGTAAATTGCAATTTATTTTAGAATGAGCGGTCGTTCTTGCAAGGTATTAGCAATTTCTATGAGTGTAGTTCTGAGTTTCCCACACCCCCTTCCCTTTGTCTACCAAGTCATCATATCCATTTCATCCATTTGGGACTATCTTTGTATTATGTAATACTAATTGTGGGTGTGTTTCATGTATTTCTGTGATTTGATTAGTAAGTTAGTAAATTAATAATTAAGCCAATTTTGTATTTTGCTAATTCATAATTTTGTACAGATATCCAAGTCTTTGCGACGTTCAGTAACGAGAACTGATGAAGCTCTCTCTCTAGAAGATAATCATAATAATACATTAATAGAAGACTCGAGAAGATATGAAAATAGTAGATTCGGGAAAACAGGCTAAACATTTTCCCGTGGTGCCGACTTCCTAGTTAATTAGTTTACATGAATAGTTAGTCACGTAATAATAATAATTAATAATAATAATAATTATTACACAGAGAATTGATTTGATAAAATAAGTCTTCACATTTTATGATTATTATTATTATTATTATTATTATTATTATTATTATTACTATTATTATTATTATTATTATTATTATGATTATGATTATTATGATTATTATTATTATTATGGTTATTATGATTATGATTATTATTATGATTATTATTATTATTATGATTATTATTATTATTATGATTATTATTATTATGATTATTATTATTATTATTATTATTATTATTACTATTATTATGATTATTATGATTATTATTATTATTATGATTATTATTATTATGATTATTATTATTATTATGATTATTATTATTATTATTATTATTATTATTATTATTACTATTATTATTATTATTATGATTATTATTATTATTATGATTATTATTATTATTATTATTATTACTATTATTATTATTATTATGATTATTATTATTGTTGCTGTACTGTCTATAACTACCTTAACAAACAGTGACTTATTATTATTATGATTATGATTATTATTATTATTATTATTATTATTATTATTATTATTATGTGTCAGACGACACAGTCATATAATAAAAACTAATAAAAATACACAAATAAAAAAAAACTTTAAAACACTACTTTTGGGGGCCAAAAGCGGCTAACAGAAACCCTGAACAGATTATACTTTAAACTGAAGTTAATAGAAAATGGCATAAAGAGAAATAGAACACACTCTTAATATAAAATGTCAGATTAGATGGTGTTTGTGTGTGTTCGTGACCAGTGGGCATAAAACCATTTCGTCACAGAGAGAAGAGGAGGGTATGAAGGAGGGTTAGACATACAGACCCTTATTCCAGGAGCACTCTTCTTCGCCTCAGCCTTCAACTTCGTCAACTTCAGAGCTGACTTGGTCTTCTTGTAGTCTTGTTTACCTGAAATATAAAATGGACATAGATATAATATACACTGCTCAAAAAAATAAAGGGAACACTTAAACAACACAATGTAACTCCAAGTCAATCACACTTCTGTGAAATCAAACTGTCCACTTAGGAAGCAACACTGATTGACAATAAATGTCACATGCTGTTGTGCAAATGGAATAGACAACAGGTGGAATTATAGGCAATTAGCAAGACACCCCCAATAAAGGAGTGGTTCTGCAGTTGGTGACCACAGACCACTTCTCAGTTCCTATGCTTCCTGGCTGATGTTTTGGTCACTTTTGAATGCTGCCGGTGCTTTCACTCTAGTGGTAGCATGAGACGGAGTCTACAACCCACACAAGTGGCTCAGGTAGTGCAGCTCATCCAGGATGGCACATCAATGCGAGCTGTGGCAAGAAGGTTTGCTGTGTCTGTCAGCGTAGTGTCCAGAGCATGGAGGCGCTACCAGGAGACAGGCCAGTACATCAGGAGACGTGGAGGAGGCCGTAGGAGGGCAACAACCCAGCAGCAGGACCACTACCTCCACTATCTCCGCCTTTGTGCAAGGAGGAGCAGGAGGAGCACTGCCAGAGCCCTGCAAAATGACCTCCAACAGGCCACAAATGTGCATGTGTCTGCTCAAAACGGTCAGAAACAGACTCCATGAGGGCTCGGACGTTTGGCATTTGTCAGAGAACACCAAGATTGGCAAATTCGCCACTGGCATCCTGTGCTCTTCACAGATGAAAGCAGGTTCACACTGAGCACATGTGACAGAGTCTGGAGACGCTGTGGAGAACGTTCTGCTGCCTGCAACATCCTCCAGCATGACCGGTTTGGTGCTCGCCAGAGGTAGCCTGACTGCCATTAGGTACCGAGATGAGATCCTCAGACCCCTTGTGAGAACATATGCTGGTGCGGTTGGACCTGGGTTCCTCCTAATGCAAGACAATGCTAGACCTCATGTGGCTGGAGTGTGTCAGTAGTTCCTGCAAGAGGAAGGCATTGATGCTATGGACTGGCCCGCCCGTTCCCCAGACCGGAATCCAATTGAGCACATCTGGGACATCATGCGTGGCTCGATGACTCATTGCGAGCTCACAGAACATGTTATTACCTCCCTGTATATAGCCATGTTATTACCTCCCTGTATATAGCCATGTTATTACCTCCCTGTATATAGTCATGTTATTACCTCCCTGTATATTGCCATGTTATTACCTCCCTGTATATAGCCATGTTATTACCTCCCTGTATATTTCCATGTTATTACCTCCCTGTATATAGCCATGTTATTACCCGGTGCTCCCTGTATATAGCCATGTTATTACCTCCCTGTATATAGCCATGTTATTACCTCCCTGTATATAGCCATGTTATTACCTCCATGTATATAGCCATGTTATTACCTCCCCGTATATAGCCATGTTATTACCTCCCTGTATACAGTCATGTTATTACCTCCCTGCTTATAGCCATGTTATTACCTGGTGCTCCCTGTATATAGTCATGTCAGGGCTCCGGGCAGCCGAGCGGAAATGGAGGAAAACTCGCCTCCCTGCGGACCTGGCATCCTTTCACTCCCTCCTCTCTACATTTTCCTCCTCCGTCTCTGCTGCTAAAGCCACTTTCTACCACTCTAAATTCCAAGCATCTGCCTCTAACCCTAGGAAGCTCTTTGCCACCTTCTCCTCCCTCCTGAATCCTCCTCTCCCCCCCTCTCCTCCTCCTTCTCTGCAGATGACTTCGTCAACCATTTTGAAAAGAAGGTCGACGACATCCGATCCTCGTTTGCTAAGTCAAACGACACCGCTGGTTCTGCTCACACTGCCCTACCCTGTGCTCTGACCTCTTTCTCCCCTCTCTCTCCAGGTGAAATCTTGCATCTTGTGACGCCGCAGCCCGTCTGGTGTTCAACCTTCCCAAGTTCTCTCACGTCACCCCGCTCCTCCGTTCTCTCCACTGGCTTCCAGTTGAAGCTCGCATCCGCTACAAGACCATGGTGCTTGCCTACGGGCTGTGAGGGGAACGGCACCTCAGCTACCTCAGGCTCTGATCAGGCCCTACACCCAAACAAGGGCACTGCGTTCATCCACCTCTGGCCTGCTCGCCTCCCTACCACTGAGGAAGTACAGCTCCCGCTCAGCCCAGTCAAAACTGTTCGCTGCTCTGGCCCCCCAATGGTGGAACAAACTCCCTCACGACGCCAGGACAACGGAGTCAATCACCACCTTCCGGAGACACCTGAAACCCCACCTCTTTAAGGAATACCTAGGATAGGATAAGTAATCCCTCTCACCCCCCTTTAAGATTTAGATGCACTATTGTAAAGTGACTGTTCCACTGGATGTCATAAGGTGAATGCACCAATTTGTAAGTCGCTCTGGATAAGAGCGTCTGCTAAATGACTTAAATGTAAAATGTAAATGTAATGTCTCGCTCCATCCACCAACGCCACGTTGCACCAAGACTGTCCAGGAGTTGGCGGATGCTTTATTCCAGGTCTGGGAGGAGATTCCTCAGGAGACCATCCGCTACCTCATCAGGAGCATGCCCAGGCGTTGTAGGGAGGTCATACAGGCATGTGGAGGCCACACACACTACTGAGCCTCATTTTGACTTGTTTTAAGGACATTACATCAAAGTTGGATCAGCCTGTAGTGTGGTTTTCCACTTTAATTTTGAGTGTGACTCCAAATCCAGACCTCCATGGGTTGATACATTTGATTTCCATTGATCATTTTTGTGTGGTTTTGTTGTCAGCACATTCAACTATGTTATGAAAAAAGTATTTAATAAGAATATTTCATTCATTCAGATCTAGGATGTGTTATTTTAGTGTTCCCTTTATTTTTTGGAGCAGTGTGTGTATATATAAAATCAATGTAAGAAATATGATGTGAAAAAAATACAATGAATGAGAATGAGGACTGTGGTAATTAATTAACTGCTCACACACATGTGTTGGTATGCATGGTTCAGTTTGGATTCTAAACAGCTGTTCTTTCTGAGGTGAAGCAGACAAACTGGTCACCAGGTAGGGTGGAGGGACGGAAAGGAGTAGAGGAGAGAGGGAGAGAAGTGTAATGCTAGTGACTCCAGCAGAATGCCAGGGTGAGGTCTGGCAGAGTGCTGTCAACACACAGGGCCAGTTTACAGACACACACTCCTAGATAGTTACCATCTAAACACACTCCTAGATAGTTACCATCTAAACACACTCCTAGATAGTTACCATCTAAACACACTCCTAGATAGTTACCATCTAAACACACTCCTAGATAGTTACCATCTAAAACACACTCCTAGATAGTTACCATCTAAACACACTCCTAGATAGTTACCATCTAAACACACTCCTAGATAGTTACCTAGTTACCATCTAAACACACTCCTAGATAGTTACCGTCTAAACACACTCCTAGATAGTTACCTAGTTACCGTCTAAACACACTCCTAGATAGTTACCGTCTAAACACACTCCCTAGATAGTTACCTAGTTACCGTCTAAACACACTCCTAGATAGTTACCTAGTTACCGTCTAAACACACTCTAGATAGTTACCTAGTTACCGTCTAAACACACTCCTAGATAGTTACCGTCTAAACACACTCCTAGATAGTTTACCATCTAAACACACACCTAGATAGTTACCATCTAAACACACACCTAGATAGTTACCTAGTTACCGTCTAAACACACTCCTAGATAGTTACCTAGTTACCGTCTAAACACACTCTAGATAGTTACCGTCTAAACACACTCCTAGATAGTTACCTAGTTACCGTCTAAACACACTCCTAGATAGTTACCTAGTTACCGTCTAAACACACTCCTAGATAGTTACCTACCGTCTAAACACACTCCTAGAGTTAGTCTACCTAGATAGTTACCTAGTTATCTAAACACACACCTAGATAGTTACCATCTAAACACACACCTAGATAGTTACCTAGTTACCGTCTAAACACACTCCTAGATAGTTACCTAGTTACCGTCTAAACACACTCCTAGATAGTTACCATCTAAACACACTCCTAGATAGTTACCATCTAAACACACTCCTAGATAGTTACCATCTAAACACACTCCTAGATAGTTACCATCTAAACACACTCCTAGATAGTTACCTAGTTACCGTCTAAACACACTCCTAGATAGTTACCATCTAAACACACTCCTAGATAGTTACCTAGTTACCGTCTAGATAGTTAATCTAAACACTCCTAGATAGTTACCATCTAAACACACTCCTAGATAGTTACCATCTAAACACACTCCTAGATAGTTACCATCTAAACACACTCCTAGATAGTTACCATCTAAACACACTCCTAGATAGTTACCTAGTTACCATCTAAACACACTCCTAGATAGTTACCTAGTTACCGTTACTCCTAGATAGTTACCATCTAAACACACTCCTAGATAGTTACCATCTAAACACACTCCTAGATAGTTACCATCTAAACACACTCCTAGATAGTTACCATCTAAACACACTCCTAGATAGTTACCTAGTTACCGTCTAAACACACTCCTAGATAGTTACCATCTAAACACACTCCTAGATAGTTACCTAGTTACCGTCTAAACACACTCCTAGATAGTTACCTAGTTACCATCTAAACACACTCCTAGATAGTTACCGTCTAAACACACTCCTAGATAGTTACCATTACCTAGTTACCGTCTAAACACACTCCTAGATAGTTACCATCTAAACACACTCCTAGATAGTTACCTAGTTACCGTCTAAACACACTCCTAGATAGTTACATCTAGTTACCGTCTAAACACACTCCTAGATAGTTACCATCTAAACACACTCCTAGATAGTTACCATCTAAACACACTCCTAGATAGTTACCGTCTAAACACACTCCTAGATAGTTACCATCTAAACACACTCCTAGATAGTTACCATCTAAACACACTCCTAGATAGTTACCATCTAAACACACTCCTAGATAGTTACCATCTAAACACACTCCTAGATAGTTACCATCTAAACACACTCCTAGATAGTTACCATCTAAACACACTCCTAGATAGTTACCTAGTTACCTTCTAAACACACTCCTAGATAGTTACCTAGTTACCGTCTAAACACACTCCTAGATAGTTACCGTCTAAACACACTCCTAGATAGTTACCATCTAAACACACTCCTAGATAGTTACCATCTAAACACACTCCTAGATAGTTACCATCTAAACACACTCCTAGATAGTTACCTAGTTACCGTCTAAACACACTCCTAGATAGTTACCGTCTAAACACACTCCTAGATAGTTACCATCTAAACACACTCCTAGATAGTTACCATCTAAACACACTCCTAGATAGTTACCATCTAAACACACTCCTAGATAGTTACCATCTAAACACACTCCTAGATAGTTACCGTCTAACACACTCCTAGATAGATAGTTACCATCTAAACAGACTCTAGATAGTTACCATCTAAACACACTCCTAGATAGTTACCATCTAAACACACTCCTAGATAGTTACCATCTAAACACACTCCTAGATAGTTACCATCTAAAACACACTCCTAGATAGTTACCATCTAAACACACTCCTAGATAGTTACCTAGTTACCTTCTAAACACACTCCTAGATAGTTACCTAGTTACCGTCTAAACACACTCCTAGATAGTTACCGTCTAAACACACTCCTAGATAGTTACCATCTAAACACACTCCTAGATAGTTACCATCTAAACACACTCCTAGATAGTTACCATCTAAACACACTCCTAGATAGTTACCTAGTTACCGTCTAAACACACTCCTAGATAGTTACCGTCTAAACACACTCCTAGATAGTTACCATCTAAACACACTCCTAGATAGTTACCATCTAAACACACTCCTAGATAGTTACCATCTAAACACACTCCTAGATAGTTACCATCTAAACACACTCCTAGATAGTTACCATCTAAACACACTCTAGATAGTTGCATCTAAACACACTCCTAGACAATCACTCTGGAACAAACAGACCTTGGCCTCCCACATACAGATGGATGGGGCATAGTCTGCCTCTCTCTCTCCGACTCCAGCATGTATATATGGTAATCAGGGTGGAACAGACTGGGGGAATTAAATCATTAGCAGACAGAACGTCAAACAGAATGTCTAGTGGTAAATCTCTACAGGTTCACAACTATTTAATTCAGAATTGAAGAATATGGTACATGATACTCAAGAGGGCACAAAATGGTTCCACTTAAAACCAAAATGTAACAATTGCTTGAGTGGCTTCTAAATTTCACCTGTTATAGTATAAAACACCATACGACTGGGCCCAGGATAAACTAGTTGTATCAGCTTGTGAAAGCATTACCAGACTGCACCTGGAATGCTTTGGTCATTTAAATGTATTATCCCCACTACTCTTCCTGGGGTCCAACATTGATACTGTTACATCACACAGTGTGTTCCCTCAGGCCGCTACTCTACTACCACACATCTACAATACAACATCACATAACACAGTGTGTTCCCTCAGGCCACTACTCTACTACCACACATCTACAATACAACATCACATCACACAGTGTGTTCCCTCAGGCCACTACTCTACTACCACACATCTACAATACAACATCACATAACACAGTGTGTTCCCTCAGGCCACTACTCTACTACCACACATCTACAATACAACATCACATAACACAGTGTGTTCCCTCAGGCCGCTACTCTACTACCACACATCTACAATACAACATCACATAACACAGTGTGTTCCCTCAGGCCACTACTCTACTACCACACATCTACAATACAACATCCATGTGCACGTGTGTAAGTGCGTGTCTTATCATGTGTATGTGTCTGTACCTGTGTGTGTGTGTGTGTGTGTGTGTGTGTGTGTGTGTGTGTGTGTGTGTGTGTGTGTGTGTGTGTGTGTGTGTGTGTGTGTGTGTGTGTGTGTGTGTGTGTGTGTGTGTGTGTGTGTGTGTGTGTGTGTGTGTGTGTGTGTGTGTGTGTGTGTGTGTGTGTGTGTGTGTGTGTGTGTGTGTGTGTGTTGCTTCACAGTCTCCACTGTTCCATAAGGTGTGTTTTTATCTGTTTATTAAATCTGATTCTACTGCTGCATCAGTTACCTGATGTGGAATGGAGTTCCATGTA
Organism: Oncorhynchus gorbuscha; assembly: GCF_021184085.1. Lineage (NCBI taxonomy): Eukaryota > Metazoa > Chordata > Actinopteri > Salmoniformes > Salmonidae > Oncorhynchus > Oncorhynchus gorbuscha. The sequence continues at coordinate 33,520 of NW_025748399.1, forward strand.
GTCATGGCTCTATGTAGTACTGTGGAATAGAGTTCCATGTAGTCATGACTCTATGTAGTACTGTGGAATAGAGTTCCATGTAGTCATGGCTCTATGTAGTACTGTGGAATAGAGTTCCATGTAGTCATGGCTCTATGTAATACTGTGGAATAGAGTTCCATGTAGTCATGGCTCTATGTAGTACTGTGGAATAGAGTTCCATGTAGTCATGGCTCTATGTAGTACTGTGGAATAGAGTTCCATGTAGTCATGGCTCTATGTAGTACTGTGGAATAGAGTTCCATGTAGTCATGGCTCTATGTAGTACTGTGGAATAGAGTTCCATGTAGTCATGGCTCTATGTAGTACTGTGGAATAGAGTTCCATGTAGTCATGGCTCTATGTAGTACTGTGGAATAGAGTTCCATGTAGTCATGGCTCTATGTAGTACTGTGGAATAGAGTTCCATGTAGTCATGGCTCTATGTAGTACTGTGGAATAGAGTTCCATGTAGTCATGGCTCTATGTAGTACTGTGGAATAGAGTTCCATGTAGTCATGGCTCTATGTAGTACTGTGGAATAGAGTTCCATGTAGTCATGGCTCTATGTAGTACTGTGGAATAGAGTTCCATGTAGTCATGGCTCTATGTAGTACTGTGGAATAGAGTTCTATGTAGTCATGGCTCTATGTGGTACTGTGGAATAGAGTTCCATGTAGTCATGGCTCTATGTAGTCCTGTGGAATAGAGTTCCATGTAGTCATGGCTCTATGTAGTACTGTGGAATAGAGTTCCATGTAGTCGTGGCTCTATGTAGTACTGTGGAATAGAGTTCCATGTTGTCATGGCTCTATGTAGTACTGTGGAATAGAGTTCCATGTAGTCATGGCTCTATGTAATACTGTGGAATAGAGTTCCATGTAGTCATGGCTCTATGTAATACTGTGGAATAGAGTTCCATGTAGTCATGGCTCTATGTAATACTGTGGAATAGAGTTCCATGTAGTCATGGCTCTATGTAATACTGTGGAATAGAGTTCCATGTAGTCATGGCTCTATGTAATACTGTGGAATAGAGTTCCATGTAGTCATGGCTCTATGTAATACTGTGGAATAGAGTTCCATGTAGTCATGGCTCTATGTAATACTGTGGAATAGAGTTCCATGTAGTCATGGCTCTATGTATGTAGTACTGTGGAATAGAGTTCCATGTAGTCATGGCTCTATGTAGTACTGTGGAATAGAGTTCCATGTAGTCATGGCTCTATGTAATACTGTGGAATAGAGTTCCATGTAGTCATGGCTCTATGTAGTACTGTGGAATAGAGTTCCATGTAGTCATGACTCTATGTAGTACTGTGGAATAGAGTTCCATGTAGTCATGGCTCTATGTAGTACTGTGGAATAGAGTTCCATGTAGTCATGGCTCTATGTAATACTGTGGAATAGAGTTCCATGTAGTCATGGCTCTATGTAGTACTGTGGAATAGAGTTCCATGTAGTCATGGCTCTATGTAATACTGTGGAATAGAGTTCCATGTAGTCATGACTCTATGTAGTACTGTGGAATAGAGTTCCATGTAGTCATGGCTCTATGTGGTACTGTGGAATAGAGTTCCATGTAGCCATGGCTCTATGTAGTACTGTGGAATAGAGTTCCATGTAGTCATGGCTCTATGTAGTACTGTGGAATAGAGTTCCATGTAGTCATGTCTCTATGTAGTACTGTGGAATAGAGTTCCATGTAGTCATGGCTCTATGTAGTACTGTGGAATAGAGTTCCATGTAGTCATGTCTCTATGTAGTACTGTGGAATAGAGTTCCATGTAGTCATGGCTCTATGTAGTACTGTGGAATAGAGTTCCATGTAGTCATGGCTCTATGTAGTACTGTGGAATAGAGTTCCATGTAGTCATGGCTCTATGTAGTACTGTGGAATAGAGTTCCATGTAGTCATGGCTCTATGTAGTACTGTGGAATAGAGTTCCATGTAGTCGTGGCTCTATGTAGTACTGTGGAATAGAGTTCCATGTAGTCGTGGCTCTATGTAGTACTGTGGAATAGAGTTCCATGTTGTCATGGCTCTATGTAGTACTGTGGAGAGTCCATAGTCATAGAGTTCCATGTAGTCATGGCTCTATGTAATAC
>NW_025748400.1:0-35644 GCF_021184085.1 Oncorhynchus gorbuscha
CTGCACGTCGCTCCAACGGGTAGTATAACTTTTTCATTATATTTCATTATATCACAACGGTTTGATTTGTCTTATCTTAGCAATTTCTTCTCAGCTAGCTACATAGCCGTCTTTGTATCAAAGATAATTGCGTAATTATCGTATTTCGCCGTCCTAACGTAGTCTTCACTAGCCAGCTAGCTAACGTCCACTGATTAGCTGCACTGAGAAACTTTTACACTCAACTGAACGACTTGATTAGTTTAGTGTTAGCTACCTACATAGCTGTCTTTGCTGTCTTCGTATCATCGTATCATCGTATCCAAGATAATTGTGTTGTTTAGGTTTAGAGTGTGTAGTCTTAGAGTGATTATCTTAATTTACCGAGGTTAGCTAGCCAGCTATTTGTCGTCCTTAACGTAGGTGACTCTGCTAGCTAGCCAACAGCTAGCCAACGCTAGCCAACGTCTTCTGTATAGAACTCAACTACCCGGTCGCATTCACAGGTTGTATCACATTTTCACTTCATTTCATTACAGTACAACGGTTTGATTTGTTTGATCGTAGCTAGCTACTTAGCTAGCTACATAGCCGTCTTTGTATCAAAGATAATTGTGTAGTCTAGAGCGATTTTCTAGGTTCGCTAGCCATCTATTGTCGTTCTTTTAACGCAACGTAACGTAAACAACACTGCTAGCTAGCCTGCTAGCCCCCGAATAGCAACACTGCAGAAACTATTACACTCAACGGAATGACTTGATTAGTGTAGTGTCAACAACGCACCCACTGCCAGCTGGCCTACTTCAGCAGTACTGTATCATTTTAATCATTTTAGTCAATAAGATTCTTGCTACGTAGCTTAACTTTCTGAACATTCGAGACGTGTAGTCCACTTGTCATTCCAATCTCCTTTGCATTAGCGTAGCCTCTTCTGTAGCCTGTCAACTATGTGTCTGTTTATCCCTGTTCTCTCCCTCTGCACAGACCATACAAACGCTCCTCACCGCGTGGCCGCGGCCACCCTACTCTGGTGGTCCCAGCGCACGACCCACGTGGAGTTCCAGGTCTCCGGTAGCCTCTGAACTGCCAATCTGCGGTCAACAAGGCAGAGTTCATCTCAGCCTATGCCTCCCTCCAGTCCTCGACTTCTTGGCACTGACGGAAACATGGATCACCACAGACAACACTGCTACTCCCTACTGCTCTCTTCGTCCGCCCACGTGTTCTCGCACACCCCGAGAGCATCTGGTCAGCGGGGTGGTGGAACCGGGATCCTCATCTCTCCCAAGTGGTCATTCTCTTTCTCCTTACCCATCTGTCTATCGCCTCCTTTGAATTCCATGCTGTCACAGTTACTAGCCCTTTCAAGCTTAACATCCTTATCATTTATCGCCCTCCAGGTTCCTCGAGAGTTCATCAATGAGCTTGATGCCTTGATAAGCTCCTTTCCTGAGGACGGCTCACCTCTCACAGTTCTGGGCGACTTTAACCTCCCCACGTCTACCTTTGACTCTTTCCTCTCTGCCTCCTTCTTTCCACTCCTCTCCTCTTTGACCTCACCCTCTCACCTTCCCTACTCACAAGGCAGGCAATACGCTCGACCTCATCTTTACTAGATGCTGTTCTTCCACTAACCTCACTGCAACTCCCCTCCAAGTCTCCGACCACTGCCTTGTATCCTTTTCCCTCTCGCTCTCATCCAACACCTCCCACACTGCCCCTACTCGGATGGTATCGCGCCGTCCCAACCTTCGCTCTCTCTCCCCGCTACTCTCCTCTTCCATCCTATCATCTCTTCCTCCGCTCAAACCTTCTCCCACCTATCTCCTGATTCTGCCTCCTCAACCCTCCTCTCCTCCTCTCTGCATCCCTTGACTCTCTATGTCCCCTATCCTCCAGGCCGGCTCGGTCCTCCCTCCCGCTCCGTGGCTCGATGACTCATTGCGAGCTCACAGAACAGGGCTCCGGGCAGCCGAGCGGAAATGGAGGAAAACTCGCCTCCCTGCGGACCTGGCATCCTTTCACTCCCTCCTCTCTACATTTTCCTCCTCTGTCTCTGCTGCTAAAGCCACTTTCTACCACGCTAAATTCCAAGCATCTGCCTCTAACCCTAGGAAGCTCTTTGCCACCTTCTCCTCCCTCCTGAATCCTCCGCCCCCCTCCCCCCTCCTCCCTCTCTGCAGATGACTTCGTCAACCATTTTGAAAAGAAGGTCGACGACATCCGATCCTCGTTTGCTAAGTCAAACGACACCGCTGGTTCTGCTCACACTGCCCTACCCTGTGCTCTGACCTCTTTCTCCTCTCTCTCCAGATGAAATCTCGCGTCTTGTGACGGCCGGCCGCCCAACAACCTGCCCGCTTGACCCTATCCCCTCCTCTCTTCTCCAGACCATTTCCGGAGACCTTCTCCCTTACCTCACCTCGCTCATCAACTCATCCCTGACCGTTGGCTACGTCCCTTCCGTCTTCAAGAGAGCGAGAGTTGCACCCCTTCTGAAAAACCTACACTCGATCCCTCCGATGTCAACAATTACAGACCAGTATCCCTTCTTTCTTTTCTCTCCAAAACTCTTGAACGTGCCGTCCTTGGCCAGCTCTCCCGCTATCTCTCTCTGAATGACCTTCTTGATCCAAATCAGTCAGGTTTCAAGACTAGTCATTCAACTGAGACTGCTCTCCTCTGTATCACGGAGGCGCTCCGCACTGCTAAAGCTAACTCTCTCCTCTGCTCTCATCCTTCTAGATCTATCGGCTGCCTTCGATACTGTGAACCATCAGATCCTCCTCTCCACCCTCTCCGAGTTGGGCATCTCCGGCGCGGCCCACGCTTGGATTGCGTCCTACCTGACAGGTCGCTTCCTACCAGGTGGCGTGGCGAGAATCTGTCTCCTCACCACGCGCTCTCACCACTGGTGTCCCCCAGGGCTCTGTTCTTGGCCCTCTCCTATTCTCGCTATACACCAAGTCACTTGGCTCTGTCATAACCTCACATGGTCTCTCTTATCATTGCTATGCAGACGACACACAATTAATCTTTCCTTTCCCCTTCTGATGACCAGGTGGCGAATCGCATCTCTGCATGTCTGGCAGACATATCAGTGTGGATGACGGATCACCACCTCAAGCTGAACCTCGGCAAGACGGAGCTGCTCTTCCTCCCGGGGAAGGACTGCCCGCTCCATGATCTCGCCATCACGGTCGACAACTCCATTGTGTCCTCCTCCCAGAGCGCCAAGAACCTTGGCGTGATCCTGGACAACACCCTGTCGTTCTCAACTAACATCAAGGCGGTGGCCCGTTCCTGTAGGTTCATGCTCTACAACATCCGCAGAGTACGACCCTGCCTCACACAGGAAGCGGCGCAGGTCCTAATCCAGGCACTTGTCATCTCCCGTCTGGATTACTGCAACTCGCTGTTGGCTGGGCTCCTGCCTGTGCCATTAAACCCCTTCAACTCATCCAGAACGCCGCAGCCCGTCTGGTGTTCAACCTTCCCAAGTTCTCTCACGTCACCCGCTCCTCCGTTCTCTCCACTGGCTTCCAGTTGAAGCTCGCATCCGCTACAAGACCATGGTGCTTGCCTACGGAGCTGTGAGGGGAACGGCACCTCAGTACCTCCAGGCTCTGATCAGGCCCTACACCCAAACAAGGGCACTGCGTTCATCCACCTCTGGCCTGCTCGCTCCCTACCACTGAGGAAGTACAGCCCCGCTCAGCCCAGTCAAAACTGTTCGCTGCCCTGGCCCCCCAATGGTGGAACAAACTCCCTCACGACGCCAGGACAGCGGAGTCAATCACCACCTTCCGGAGACACCTGAAACCCCACCTCTTTAAGGAATACCTAGGATAGGTTAAGTAATCCCTCTCACCCCACCCCCCTAAGTTTTAGCTGCACTATTGTTAAGTGACTGTCCCACTGGATGTCATAAGGTGAATGCACCAATTTGTAAGTCGCTCTGGATAAGAGCGTCTGCTAAATGACTTAAATGTAATGTAAAATGTAATGTAAATGGAAAATGGTGCAACTCAGTACAAAATGTGTTCTTAATGTTTTGTACACTCTGTACGGGCCTAAATGTTAAGCAGAAAAGAAACTTAGTTGATAAACATTATTATGAATAAAATAGAGTCCTTCTTCTGTTCCTCTCCTGTGCACAACACTACAACACACTGCACATGTTTGTAGGAGTGCAACAGAGTCCGCCGCAGAACAGCGCCCCTGGTTTAGAGACTAAGTGCCTTGATCAAGTGCACAACATCAGGAGATTGTCCCTGGGGTCTGCGATGAATGCTTACATCGTTGGGTTACTGTAATGGTACCAAGGAGCAAAGAGACCCTATAATACACTTGTCCACTTACTTATAGATTTAGTTCTATGCCAAGGAGTACCAACCATCATTCCTGTTCCCAAGAACTCTAAGGCTTCATGCCACGATGACTATTGCCCTGTAGCACTAGTCACATCTGTAATCATGAAGTGCTTTGAAAGGCTGGTTATGGCACACATCAACTCCATCATCCCAGACACCCCAGACCCACTCCAATTTGCATACTACCCCAACAGATCCACACATACTCATCTAGACAAGAGGAACACCTATGTGAGAATGCTATTCATTGATTACAGCTCAACGTTCAACACCATTGTCCCCTCCAAGCTCGTCACCAAGCTTAGGACCCTGGTACTGAACACTGGATCCTGGACTTCCTGACAGGCCGACCCCAGGTGGTGAGGTTAGGCAACATCACCTCCGCCACGTTGACCCTCAACACGGGGCCCCACAGGGATGTGTGATTAGTTCCCTCCTGTACTCCCTGTTCACCCACGACAGCGTGGCCACGCACAACTCCAACGCCAACATCAAGTTTGCTGACGACACAACGGTGGTAGGCCTGATCACCAGCCATGATGAGACAGCCTACAGGGAGGAGGTCAGTGACCTGGCAGTGTGGACCAAGGAGCTGATCGTAGACTACAGGAAATGGGGGGTCGAGCACACTCCCATCCACATTGATGGGGCTGCATTGGAGAGGGTTGAGAGCTTCAAGTTCCTCAGTGTCCAAATCACTGAGGACTTAAAATGGTCCACTCACACACTCTTCAAGAATGCGCGACAGCGCCTCTTCCCCTCAGGAAGTTTAAAAAGTGTGGCATGGGCCCTCAAATATTCAAAGTTATACAGCTGTACCATTGAGAGCATCTTGACAGGCTGCATCACTGATTGGTATGGCAACAGCACCGCCCTCAGTTGCATTGCGTTACATAGGGTGGTGCGGACAGCCCAGTACATCACTAGGTCCTAGCTCCTTGCCATCCCTGACCTCTATATCAGACAAGGAAGGCCCAGAAAATTGTTTAAAGACTCCAGCCACCCAAGCCATAGACTGTTCTTTCTGTTTCCGCATGGCAAGCGGTACCGGTGCATCAAGTTTGACACCAACAGGCTCCTGAACAGTTTCTATTCTCAACCCATAAGACTGCTAAATAGCTAACAGAATGGCTACATGGACTATTTTTGCACTCTATGCACACTCACAGGACTCTACACACTCACAGGACTCTACACACTCACAGGACTCTACACACTCACTCACACACACTGAAACTCAAACACACACTCACAGGACTCTACACACTCACAGGACTCTACACACTCACAGGACTCTACACACTCACTCACACACACTGAAACTCAAACACACACTCACAGGACTCTACACACTCACTCACACACACTGAAACTCAAACACACACTCACAGGACTCTACACACTCACAGGACTCTACACACTCACTCACACACACTGAAACTCAAACACACACTCACAGGACTCTACACACTCACTCACAAACACTGAAACTCAAACGCACACTTAACATGCATTGCACACACATTTATACTGACTCTACAAACACGCACACACACAATCCTCATTTACACTGCTTCTACTCTGTTTATCATATATCCTGATGCCTAGTCACCTTACCCCTATGCATATCTACCTCTGTCACTCCAGTATCCCTGTACATTGTAAATATGGTACTGGAACTGACCCTGTATAAAGCTTTTTACTTTCTCCTGTTCTTATTTTTATTTATTGTGTATTTTTGTATACCTTATGTTATTTGTAGTGCTTCAGTAGCTAGGTTTCCTTCCAATTGGCCGCAGAACTAAAGAAAATAAAGAAAATGTGCTAATTTTACCACCAACGGTATGTTCCCAACCAGCGGTATGTTCCCAAAAGCGGTATGTTTCCAACCAGCGGTATGTTTTACATTTACATTTACATTTAAGTCATTTAGCAGACGCTCTTATCCAGAGCGACTTACAAATTGGTGCATTCACCTTATGACATCCAGTGGAACAGCAACAGCGGTATGTTTCCACCAGTGGTATGCTTCCAACCAGGGGTATGTTTCCAACCAGCGGTATGTTCCCAACCAGCGGTATGTTCCCAACAGCGGTATGTTCCCAACCAGCGGTATGTTCCCAACCAGCGGTATGTTTCAAACAGCGGTATGTTTCCACGAGCGGTATGTTTCCACCAGCGGTATGTTCCCAATAGCGGTATGTTTCAAACAGCGGTATGTTTCCACGAGCGGTATGTTTCCACTAGCGGTATGTTCCCAACCAGCGGTATGTTTCCAACAGCGGTATGTTCCCAACCAGTGGTATGTTTCCAACAGCGGTATGTTCCCAACAGCGGTATGTTCCCAACCAGTGGTATGTTTCCAACAGCGGTATGTTCCCACCAGTGGTATGTTTCCACCAGTGGTATGCTTCCAACCAGGGGTATGTTTCCAACCAGCGGTATGTTCCCAACCAGCGGTATGTTCCCAACAGCGGTATGTTCCCAACCAGCGGTATGTTTCCAACAGCGGTATGTTTCCAACAGCGGTATGTTTCCACCAGCGGTATGTTCCCACCAGCGGTATGTTCCCAACAGCAGTATGTTCCCACCAGCGGTATGTTCCCAACAGCGGTATGTTTCAAACAGCGGTATGTTTCCACGAGCGGTATGTTTCCACTAGTGGTATGTTCCCAACCAGCGGTATGTTTCCAACAGCGGTATGTTCCCAACCAGTGGTATGTTTCCAACAGCGGTATGTTCCCAACAGTGGTATGTTCCCAACCAGTGGTATGTTTCCAACAGCGGTATGTTCCCACCAGTGGTATGTTTCCACCAGTGGTATGCTTCCAACCAGGGGTATGTTTCCAACCAGCGGTATGTTCCCAACCAGCGGTATGTTCCCAACAGCGGTATGTTCCCAACCAGCGGTATGTTTCCAACAGCGGTATGTTTCCAACAGCGGTATGTTTCCACCAGCGGTATGTTCCCACCAGCGGTATGTTCCCAACAGCGGTATGTTCCCACCAGCGGTATGTTCCCAACAGCGGTATGTTCCCAACCAGTGGTATGTTCCCAACAGCGGTATGTTCCCACCAGCGGTATGTTCCCAACAGCGGTATGTTCCCACCAGCGGTATGTTCCCAACAGCGGTATGTTCCCACCAGCGGTATGTTCCCACCAGCGGTATGTTCCCAACAGCTGTATGTTCCCAACCAGTGGTATGTTTCCAACAGCGGTATGTTCCCACCAGTGGTATGTTTCCAACCAGGGGTATGTTTCCAACAGCGGTATGTTCCCAACCAGCGGTATGTTTCCAACAGCGGTATGTTCCCAACCAGCGGTATGTTTCCAACAGCGGTATGTTTCCACCAGCGGTATGTTCCCACCAGCGGTATGTTTCCACCAGCGGTATGTTTCCACCAGCGGTATGTTCCCAACAGCGGTATGTTCCCAACCAGCGGTATGTTTCCAACAGCGGTATGTTCCCAACCAGCGGTATGTTTCCAACCAGCGGTATGTTCCCAACCAGCGGTATGTTTCCAACCAGCGGTATGTTCCCAACCAGCGGTATGTTCCCAACAGCGGTATGTTCCCAACCAGCGGTATGTTTCCAACAGCGGTATGTTCCCAACCAGCGGTATGTTTCCAACAGCGGTATGTTCCCAACCAGCGGTATGTTTCCACCAGCGGTATGTTTCCACCAGCGGTATGTTCCCAACCAGCGGTATGTTTCCACCAGAGGTATGTTCCCACCAGAGGTATGTTCCCACCAGAGGTATGTTCCCACCGGAGGTATGTTTCCAACCGGAGGTATGTTCCCAACAGTGGAATGTTTCCAACAGCGGTATGTTCCCAACAGTGGTATGTTTCCAACCAGAGGTATGTTCCCAACAGTGGAATGTTCCCAACCAGCGGTATGTTCCCAACCAGCGGTATGTTTCCACCAGCGGTATGTTTCCAACAGCGGTATGTTTCCACCAGCGGTATGTTTCCAACCAGCGGTATGTTTCCAACCAGCGGTATGTTCCCAACCAGCAGTATGTTCCCAACAGCGGTATGTTACCACCAGCGGTATGTTCCCAACCAGTGGTATGTTTCCAACCAGCGGTATGTTTCCTACCAGCGGTATGTTCCCAACAGCGGTATGTTCCCAACAGCGGTATGTTCCCAACAGTGGTATGTTTCCAACCGGAGGTATGTTCCCAACAGTGGAATGTTTCCAACAGCGGTATGTTCCCAACAGTGGTATGTTTCCAACCAGAGGTATGTTCCCAACAGTGGAATGTTCCCAACCAGCGGTATGTTCCCAACCAGCGGTATGTTTCCACCAGCGGTATGTTTCCACCAGCGGTATGTTCCCAACCAGCGGTATGTTACCACCAGCGGTATGTTTCCAACCAGCGGTATGTTTCCAACCAGCGATATGTTCCCAACAGAGGTATGTTTCCACCAGCGGTATGTTTCCAACCAGCGGTATGTTTCCACCAGCGGTATGTTCCCAACAGCGGTATGTTCCCAACAGTGGTATGTTTCCAACCGGAGGTATGTTTCCACCAGCGGTATGTTCCCAACCAGTGGTATGTTTCCAACCAGCGGTATGTTCCCAACCAATGGTATGTTTCCAACAGCGGTATGTTCCCAACCAGTGGTATGTTCCCAACAGCGGTATGTTTCCAACAGCGGTATGTTCCCAACCAGCGGTATGTTTCCAACAGTGGTATGTTCCCACCAGTGGTATGTTTCCACCAGCGGTATGTTTCCAACAGCGGTATGTTCCCAACCAGTGGTATGTTTCCAACAGCGGTATGTTTCCAACCAGTGGTATGTTTCCAACAGCGGTATGTTCCCACCAGTGGTATGTTTCCACTAGCGTTATGTTCCCAACCAGCGGTATGTTTCCAACAGCGGTATGTTCCCAACCAGTGGTATGTTTCCAACAGCGGTATGTTCCCAATAACGGTATGTTCCCAACCAGTGGTATGTTTCTAACAGCGGTATGTTCCCACCAGTGGTATGTTTCCACCAGCGGTATGTTCCCAACAACGGTATGTTCCCAACCAGTGGTATGTTTCTAACAGCGGTATGTTCCCACCAGTGGTATGTTTCCACCAGCGGTATGTTCCCAACAGCGGTATGTTCTCAACCAGTGGTATGTTTCCAACAGCGGTATGTTCCCACCAGTGGTATGTTTCCAACAGCGGTATGTTCCCACCAGTGGTATGTTTCCACCAGCGGTATGTTCCCAACAGCGGTATGTTCCCAACCAGTGGTATGTTTCCAACAGCGGTATGTTTCCAACCAGTGGTATGTTTCCAACAGCGGTATGTTACCACCAGCGGTATGTTCCCAACCAGTGGTATGTTTCCAACCAGCGGTATGTTTCCTACCAGCGGTATGTTCCCAACAGCGGTATGTTCCCAACAGCGGTATGTTCCCAACAGTGGTATGTTTCCAACCGGAGGTATGTTCCCAACAGTGGAATGTTTCCAACAGCGGTATGTTCCCAACAGTGGTATGTTTCCAACCAGAGGTATGTTCCCAACAGTGGAATGTTCCCAACCAGCGGTATGTTCCCAACCAGCGGTATGTTTCCACCAGCGGTATGTTTCCACCAGCGGTATGTTCCCAACCAGCGGTATGTATGTTTCCAACCAGCGGTATGTTTCCAACCAGCGATATGTTCCCAACAGAGGTATGTTTCCACCAGCGGTATGTTTCCAACCAGCGGTATGTTTCCACCAGCGGTATGTTCCCAACAGCGGTATGTTCCCAACAGTGGTATGTTTCCAACCGGAGGTATGTTTCCACCAGCGGTATGTTCCCAACCAGTGGTATGTTTCAACCAGCGGTATGTTCCCAACCAATGGTATGTTTCCAACAGCGGTATGTTCCCAACCAGTGGTATGTTCCCAACAGCGGTATGTTTCAACAGCGGTATGTTCCCAACCAGCGGTATGTTTCCAACAGTGGTATGTTCCCACCAGTGGTATGTTTCCACCAGCGGTATGTTTCCAACAGCGGTATGTTCCCAACCAGTGGTATGTTTCCAACAGCGGTATGTTTCCAACCAGTGGTATGTTTCCAACAGCGGTATGTTCCCACCAGTGGTATGTTTCCACTAGCGTTATGTTCCCAACCAGCGGTATGTTTCAACAGCGGTATGTTCCCAACCAGTGGTATGTTTCCAACAGCGGTATGTTCCCAACAACGGTATGTTCCCAACCAGTGGTATGTTTCTAACAGCGGTATGTTCCCACCAGTGGTATGTTTCCACCAGCGGTATGTTCCCAACAACGGTATGTTCCCAACCAGTGGTATGTTTCTAACAGCGGTATGTTCCCACCAGTGGTATGTTTCCACCAGCGGTATGTTCCCAACAGCGGTATGTTCTCAACCAGTGGTATGTTTCCAACAGCGGTATGTTCCCACCAGTGGTATGTTTCCAACAGCGGTATGTTCCCACCAGTGGTATGTTTCCACCAGCGGTATGTTCCCAACAGCGGTATGTTCCCAACCAGTGGTATGTTTCCAACAGCGGTATGTTTCCAACCAGTGGTATGTTTCCAACAGCGGTATGTTCCCACCAGTGGTATGTTTCACTAGCGTTATGTTCCCAACCAGCGGTATGTTTCCAACAGCGGTATGTTCCCAACCAGTGGTATGTTTCCAACAGCGGTATGTTCCCAACAACGGTATGTTCCCAACCAGTGGTATGTTTCTAACAGCGGTATGTTCTCACCAGTGGTATGTTTCCACCAGCGGTATGTTCCCAACAGCGGTATGTTCTCAACCAGTGGTATGTTTCCAACAGCGGTATGTTCCCACCAGTGGTATGTTTCAACAGCGGTATGTTCCCACCAGTGGTATGTTTCACCAGTGGTATGTTCCCACCAGCGGTATGTTTCCACCAGCGGTATGTTTCCACCAGCGGTATGTTCCCAACAGCGGTATGTTTCCACCAGCGGTATGTTTCCAACAGCGGTATGTTTCCACCAGCGGTATGTTCCCAACAGCGGTATGTTTCCACCAGCGGTATGTTTCCAACAGCGGTATGTTTCCAACAGCGGTATGTTTCCACCAGCGGTATGTTTCCACCAGCGGTATGTTTCTACCAGCGGTATGTTTCCACCAGCGGTATGTTTCCACCAGCGGTATGTTCCCAACAGCGGTATGTTTCCACCAGTGGTATGTTTCCCACCAGTGGTATGTTCCCAACCAGCGGTATGTTCCCAACCAGCGGTATGTTCCCAACAGCGGTATGTTCCCACCAGCGGTATGTTCCCACCAGTGGTATGTTCCCACCAGCGGTATGTTCCCAACAGCGGTATGTTCCCACCAGCGGTATGTTCCCACCAGTGGTATGTTCCCACCAGCGGTACGTTCCCAACAGCGGTATGTTCCCAACCAGTGGTATGTTTCCACCAGCGGTATGTTCCCACCAGCGGTATGTTCCCACCAGTGGTATGTTACCACCAGCGGTATGTTCCCAACAGCGGTATGTTCCCAATCAGTGGTATGTTTCCACCAGTGGTATGTTTCCACCAGCGGTATGTTCCCACCAGTGGTATGTTCCCACCAGCGGTATGTTCCCAACATCGGTATGTTCCCAACCAGTGGTATGTTTCCACCAGTGGTATGTTTCCACCAGCGGTATGTTCCCACCAGCGGTATGTTCCCACCAGCGGTATGTTTCCACCAGCGGTATGTTTCCACCAGTGGTATGTTTCCACCAGCGGTATGTTCCCACCACTGGTATGTTCCCACCAGCGGTATGTTCCCAACAGCGGTATGTTCCCAACCAGTGGTATGTTTCCACCAGTGGTATGTTTCCACCAGCGGTATGTTCCCACCAGTGGTATGTTCCCACCAGCGGTATGTTCCCAACATCGGTATGTTCCCAACCAGTGGTATGTTTCCACCAGTGGTATGTTTCCACCAGCTGTATGTTCCCAACCAGCGGTATGTTCCCAACCAGCGGTATGTTCCCAACAGCGGTATGTTCCCACCAGCGGTATGTTCCCACCAGCGGTATGTTCCCAACAGCGGTATGTTCCCACCAGCGGTATGTTCCCACCAGCGGTATGTTCCCACCAGTGGTATGTTCCCACCAGCAGTATGTTCCCAACAGCGGTATGTTCCCAACCAGTGGTATGTTTCCACCAGTGGTATGTTCCCACCAGCGGTATGTTCCCAACAGCGGTATGTTCCCAACCAGTGGTATGTTTCCACCAGTGGTATGTTTCCACCAGCGGTATGTTCCCACCAGCGGTATGTTCCCACCAGCGGTATGTTCCCAACATCGGTATGTTCCCAACCAGTGGTATGTTTCCACCAGTGGTATGTTTCCACCAGCGGTATGTTCCCACTAGCGGTATGTTCCCAACAGCAGTATGTTCCCAACCAGTGGTATGTTTCCACCAGTGGTATGTTTCCACCAGCGGTATGTTCCCACCAGCGGTATGTTCCCACCAGCGGTATGTTCCCAACATCGGTATGTTCCCAACCAGTGGTATGTTTCCACCAGTGGTATGTTTCCACCAGCGGTATGTTCCCACCAGCGGTATGTTCCCTCCAGTGGTATGTTTCCACCAGCGGTATGTTCCCACCAGCGGTATGTTCCCACCAGCGGTATGTTTCCACCAGTGGTATGTTTCCACCAGCGGTATGTTCCCACCAGCGGTATGTTCCCAACCAGCGGTATGTTCCCACCAGCGGTATGTTCCCACCAGCGGTATGTTTCCACCAGTGGTATGTTTCCACCAGCGGTATGTTCCCACCAGCGGTATGTTCCCACCAGCGGTATTTTCCCACCAGCGGTATGTTCCCAACCAGTGGTATGTTCCCACCAGCGGTATTTTCCCACCAGCGGTATGTTTCCACCAGTGGTATGTTTCCACCAGCGGTATTTTCCCACCAGCGGTATGTTCCCACCAGCGGTATGTTCCCAACCAGTGGTATTTTACCACCAGCGGTATTTTCCCACCAGCGGTATGTTCCCAACCAGTGGTATGTTTCCACCAGCGGTATGTTTCCACCAGCGGTATGTTTCCACCAGTGGTATGTTTCCACCAGTGGTATGTTTCCACCAGCGGTATGTTCCCACCAGCGGTATGTTCCCACCAGCGGTATGTTCCCGACCAGTGGTATGTTTCCACCAGTGGTATGTTTCCACCAGCGGTATGTTCCCAACCAGTGGTATTTTCCCACCAGCGGTATTTTCCCACCAGCGGTATGTTCCCAACCAGTGGTATGTTTCCACCAGCGGTATGTTTCCACCAGCGGTATGTTCCCACCAGTGGTATGTTTCCACCAGCGGTATGTTCCCACCAAACTGACTTGTTGTGGATAAAAATCATTGCATGATGATGGAGTGCACACAAAATGTACTTCTTCATGTAAGTTTTAATGTACAGAGTAAAAATCGAAAGTTTGATGTGTTTCCATTGCATTTTCAACTCTATCGATAGTTGTCACAAAACCTATTACGTTAAATAGCAAATGTGACTACTCTGGTCCTGATACCTGCACTCTAACCAACAGCTGGCAGATACAGTGTACAGTGCGGGTAGGCTGTGAGGACCACACCGTACCCACCAAATTGACTTCGATATGATGGTTATTATATCAATATTTGAGCATAAGGCAGTTCCACTGCTATTTTCCAGATAATTTATTTTACCGACACAAAAAGAACCCACCATGTTGAACTAACAAATTATCTGTCAGCAATTATGTAGCTGGCATTTATGCAAGATTCCGTTTCTGGGTTGCTGAGATTACCCATTTGATAATGGAGGAGGTAAGGGATAAATGTATAATTTTATAATCATTTGTTAGGTGCTCACATTTGTCCTTTATGTTTATTATCTATGCACTTTACCCCTACCTACATGTACAAATTACCTTGACTAACCTGTACCCCCGCACATTGACATTGACTATATATCGGTATCCCCTGTATATAGCCTTGTATTGTTATTTTATTGTGTTACTTTTCATTTTATTTTTTACTTTATTTGATTTAGTAAATATTTTGTTAACTCTATTTCTTCAACTGCATTGTTGGTTAAGGGCTTGTAACTAAGTGTTTCTGTTGTGTTCGGCGCATGTCACAAATAAAATTGGATTTGATCATTCAGGATAATTTAAGGTAAAAAAAAAATTCTTAAGGTTCCTCTGGGATCCTTTAAGATAACATAGGGTTAAAAATAACCTTAAGGTTCATTTAAGAACCTATAGTCTGCCGTCAGTTCGTTGTTGAACCTTTGTAGACTTAAGGGGTGCTTTGAAGAACCCTTTCCAAAAGAGGGGTTCATTTTGGAACCATCAGTGTGCTCGTGAATAAAGGGCGCTGGTGCATATTTAAGTGATAATGCCCTCGAAGCCGGTGTTTGGAGGATATATTGGTTTGTCTCTGGCGGCCAACCGTGCCAATATATCCTCCAAACAACGTCTTCAAGGGCATTATCACATTTATACAACGGGTTACCAACATATTCAAATAATGATTGACATATTTTCATTAAAAAAAAATATTTTCATGAATTTATTCATACTACTGTATTTCATCCTTCCACAAAATATAGTCCCGACACAAATCTAGGCTTGCTACCCAAGCCAGCTGGTCGTTGGTTCTATCATTTCGGTCAACAGAGTATTTTTTTCTGTTTCTATGGACGTTCGTTCGAAATGTTCCATTGCCATACTGGCTGGCAATGTTCTTATCCCTTGCTTGCCAACTACCGCTAACTTACAGTCGCATAAAAAACAATTGCTAGCATAACAACAAGGTAGGTACATTTTCACTTGTTTAAGCTGTTTTCTAGTGACGTATGTTTTTATAAAAAAATAAAAAAATGTTTTATTTGTACTTCTACCCCTTTTTCTCCCCAATTTCATGCTATGCAATTGGTAGTTACAGTCTCGTCTCATCGCTGAAACTCCTGTACGGACTCGGGAGAGGCGAAGGTCAAGAGCCGAGCGTCCTCCGAAACACGACCCTGCAAAGCAGCACTGCTTCTTGACACAATGCCCACTTTAACACCAAAGCAGCCGTACCAATGTGTTGGAGGAAACACCGTACACCTGGCTAACGTGTCAGCGTGCATTGCGCCCGGCCCGCCACAGTAGTCGCTAGAGCGCGATAGGACAAGAACATCCCTGCCGGCCAAACCCTCCCCTAACCCGGACGACTTTGGGCCAATTGTTCACCGCCCCATGTGTCTCCCGGTCACGGCCGGCTGCGACAGAGTCTTGACTCAAACCAGGATCTCTAGTGGCACAGCTAGCACTGCGATGCAGTGCCTTAGACTACTGCGCCACTCGGGAGGCCCCTAGTGATATTTATCTGGATACATCCATAACAATGAGCTGAGGTGCGATTTCGCCTGGCATAGCAAATGTGCTCACTTGTCAGTACACTGTTGTTCAGAGGAGCTAGCCAACAACACAGCTAACACAATCACTTCAAACTGAAGCTGGATGTATATATCCATAAAAATGATGCCAGCTGATTCATGATTTTGACTGGCTGAGAAACACTGTCTGCCTGTCGGTCTAAAAGAAACGTGAGACAATGTCTAGATGCTTTTTACAGTGGAGATCAAGTTTATAAATTGCTTGGCTGGGCTAATGAGACAGTGGATTGTGCAGTCAGATGAGAATTTGACAGTACATCCAATCTGCCTCATCCAATCTGCCTCACAACTGCAGACCACATATAACCACGCAAGCCCAGGACCTCCACATCTGGCTTCTTCACCTGCAGGATCATCTATGACCAGCCACCTGGGCAGCTGATGAAACTGAGGAGTATTTCTGTCTTTAATAAATCTCTTTTTTGGTGAAAAACGTAATCTGATTCCCTCAGCCTGACTCCCCAGTGGGTGGGCCTGGCTCCCCAGTGGGTGGGCCTGGCTCCCAAGTGGGTGGGCCTATGCCCTCCCAGGACCACCCATGGCTGCGCCCCTGCACAGTCATGTGAAATCCATAGATTAGGGCCTAATACATTTATTTCAATTAACTGACTTCCTTAAAATTGTTTGGTTGGGCTAATGAGACAGTGGATTGTGTAGTCAGGTGGAACAGAGTAAATAGGCATTTTAACGTCATAGATTTAGCTGGTGGTAACTTGTGGAATAGACACCGGCTGAAATGTGGTTTTAACTCATCTATATTCAGGATTAAACTCCCATTGTATGAAATTAAAATTGCAAACAAATTGGTCAAAAGACAACTGAAAGCGGGAAGCATGCGGATGGTTGAAGAGATGTGACAGATAAGAGATGACTTGCAGA
Source organism: Oncorhynchus gorbuscha (assembly GCF_021184085.1). NCBI lineage: Eukaryota > Metazoa > Chordata > Actinopteri > Salmoniformes > Salmonidae > Oncorhynchus > Oncorhynchus gorbuscha. The sequence goes on from NW_025748400.1 coordinate 16,631, forward strand.
AAATTGACGTGAAAGGTGAGTAAACCTAGCTATTTGCTAGCTAAGATAATACTTAATAAAACTGCTAAAGTAATGTACTCTTCGTATTTCATCATCTAGCCATGCTAAATAGCCTGTAATGTTATCTGGTAATTGTTGTTTACGTGTTGGTACGTTTTAGCTAACATTAGCTAGCTAGTAAATGTAACGGATGTGAAACGGCTAGCTTAGTTAGCGGTGTGCGCTAAATAGCGTTTCATTCGGTTACGTCACTTGCTCTGAGACCTTGAAGTAGTGTTTCCCCTTGCTCTGCAAGGGCCGCGGCTTTTGTGGAGCGATGGGTAACGATGCTTCGAGGGTGACTGTTGTCGTTGTGTGCAGAAGGTCCCTGGTTCGCGCCCGGGTATGGGCGAGGGGACGGTTTAAAATTATACTGTTACATAAAGTTACTCAATATTGAGAAATGTTAGTCCTCATTTCAACCCATGATACACTCCCCCTCCCTTTAGTACCTGGCTTATCATGGCCCTGTCCAGTTAAATGGTGGAAAGTTCAGGAGCTGTGAGTTCTGATACAGCAATGCATCAACCTACATGAATAGGTAAGACACACACACACACACACAGACGGCCCAATGAAGGTTATGTTAAATTTGACAAAAAGAAGAATACATAAAACAGATCTGATTAGTTACATGCATTGAATACTCATGTTGTTTATGTTGTGTTTGTGTCTAATTGATGCCTTTCAGGTTGGTGTATTGGGGCGGCCTGTTCTGTCCTCTGTATTTCAGACCAAGGCAAGACAATGTTTAAAGCTTACCATGGATATACAAACAGGTTAGCTTCTATAACATCTTTGGATGTATTTGCAGTGTGATCATTGTGTGTTCTGTGTAATTCCTTTGTCTTTTCCTATGCTAACTGAATGGTGAACGAATGTATTTACAGTCAATCAATCAATCAATACAATGTGATCATTGTGTGTTCTGTGTAATTTCTTTGTCTTTTCCTACATTAACTGAATGGTGAATGTCTGGTGTCATTGTGTCTTCTTGTTGTTTGTGAGAAGAGAAGTTGTTTCTTAGGGGAAGGGAAATGTTTATTTCACATTCTGTATATACTAACCAAATTAATCTCCAGTTTAAGAACTGGGATAAACTGCAAATCTCATTGTGGGGTAGGCCACGTTATAAATATGGTTTTAGCTCCTAAACTGAATGACGTTATCAGCATGTTTCATTGTCCATACCTGCCTCCACCTTTAACACCAGACAAAATGATTACTCAGTTTATTGGACTAGTAAAAGGGCAATAATTAACCTAGCTAGATTACAGGCAAGAGTTTAGAAGGGAGGATTAAACTGTCATTTATACTGAACAAGAATATAAACACAATGTAAAGTGTTGATCCCATGTTTCATGAGCTGAAAAAAAAAAATTCCCAGTAATGTTCTACATGCAAAAAAAAGCTTAGTTCTCCCAAATGTTTTGCACAAATTTGTTTACATTTGTTTATATCCCTCTTAGTGAACATTTCTCCTATGCTAAGATAATCATTCCACCTGACAGGTGTGGTATATTAAGAAGCTGATTAAACAGCATGATCATTAGTAAAGTGCACCTTGTGCTGGTGACAATAAAAGTTTTGTCATACAACACAATGCCACCGATGTCTCAAGTTTTGAGGGAGCATGCAATTGGCATGATGACTGCAGGAATATCCACCAAAGCTGTTTCAGATAATGTCATGTTAATTTCTCAACCATAAGCCACCTCTAACATTGTTTTAGAGAATTTGACAGTACATCCAATCTGCCTCACAACTGCAGACCACATACAACCACGCCAGCCCAGGACCTCCACATCCGGCTTCTTCACCTGCAGGATCATCTACGACCAGCCACCTGGACAGCTGATGAAACGGAGGAGTATTTCTGTCTGTATAAAGCTCTTTTATGGTGAAAAACTTATTCTGATTCCCTCTGCCTGGCTCCCCAGTGGGTGGGCCTGGCTCCCAAGTGGGTGGGCCTATGCCCTCCCAGGACCACCCATGGCCAGTCATGTGAAATCCATAGATTAGGGCCTAATACATTTATTTCAATTGACTGACTTCCTTAAATGAACTGTAACTCAGTAAAATCGTTGAAATTGTTGAATGTTGCATTTATATTTTTGTTCATTATATATCAAGAAGCATTTAACTGACCAAATATGCTCACTCTCTTTATTGACAACTTTAATAGGCCACTTTGGGTTGACATATAAGAAGAACTTAATGCCCAATTTGGAGCATCATATTATCTGAGTCAACACTTAAATATGGAACTGCAGAATCCCATAATGTCCCATACTCAGAAATATGGAGTCAGATAAATAAGAGAGAGACATCTTCACCAGCTCAGCTTCGTTATAGAACAACCATTAATAAATATTAGAAGGACAGGTGGTTTTCTAGAAAGAGTGGTATGGGTTTTGTTTTATCCTCCACACTAATGCACTTCACTTTTGCTTTTAGTGTCAACTTGAATTTGACTGTGGCTGTGGAAGACTGGTTCCTTGATGATGTCTGCAATGATCTCTGATTCCATCCCGTCATGCCAAGGTTCACAATCTGTCTGAAGAATGCCAACTCTATTCAATTGTCCACTTTGCAACAAACATACTTTCTCTGTGTCCAGACTACTCACATATTGGCCTCTATCACCAGCACAAACTAAATGGCATAATTACCTGTGGATTTAATAGGTGCTGGAAAACATGTACAGAGCATTGGGAAAGTTTTCAGAACCCTTCCCTTTTTTCACATTTTGTTATGTTACAGCCTTATTCTAAAATTGATTAAATTAATTGTTTTCCTTATCAATCTACACACAATACTCCATAATGACAAAGCAAAAACAAAGCAAAAACACCTCAGGGAGGTGACCAAGTACCTCCTTGGTCACTCTGACAGAGCTCCAGAGTTCCTCTGTGGAGATGGGAGAACCTTCCCGAAGGACAACCATCTCTGCAGCACTCCACCAATCAGGCCTTGATGGTAGAGTGGCCAGACAGAAGCCACTCCTCAGTAATAGGAGTGACAGCCTGCTTGGAGTTTACCAAAAAGCACCTAAAGGACTCTCAGACCATGAGAAACAAGATTCTCTGGTCTGATGAAACCAAGATTGAACTCTTTGGCCTGAATGCCAAGTGTCACGTCTGGAGGAAACCTGGCACCATCCCTACGGTGAAGCGCGGTGGTGGCAGTATCATGCTGTGAGGATGTTTTTCAGCAGCAGGGACTGGGGGACTAGTCAGGATCAAGGGAAAGATGAACAGAGCAAAGTACAGAGAGATCCTTGATGAAAACCTGCTCCAGAGCGCCCAGGACCTTAGACTGGGGCGAAGGTTCACCTTCCGACAGTAGGTTCACCTTCCGACAGTAGGTTCACCTTCCGGCAGTAGGTTCACTTTCCGACAGTAGGTTCACCTTCCGACAGTAGGTTCACCTTCCAACAGTAGGTTCACCCTCCGACAGTAGGTTCACCTTCCGACAGTAGGTTCACCTTCCGACAGTAGGTTCACCTTCCGACAGTAGGTTCACCTTCCGACAGTAGGTTCACCTTCCGACAGTAGGTTCACCCTCCGACAGTAGGTTCACCTTCCGACAGTAGGTTCACCTTCCGACAGTAGGTTCACCTTCCGACAGTAGGTTCACCTTCCGACAGTTCGCAACATGTAAAGTGTTTGTCCCATGTTTCATGAGCTGAAAGAAAATATCCCAGAAATGTTCAACGACTCTAAGCACACAGGAAAGACAATGCAGGAGTATCTTCGGGACAAGTCTCTGAAAGTCCTTGATTGGCCCGGACTTGAATCCAATGTAACATCTCTGGAGAGACCTGAAAATAGCTGTGCAGCGACTCTCCCCATCCAACCTGACAGAGCTTGAGAGAATCTGCAGAGAAGAATGAGAGAAACTCCCCAAATACAGGTGTGCCAAGCTTGTAGAGTCATACCCAAGAAGACTCAATGCTGTAATTGCTGCCAAAGGTGCTTCAACAAAGTACTGAGTAAAAGGTCTGAATACTTATGCTAATGTAATATTTCCGTTTTTTTATTTTTAATACATTTGCAAAATTTCTAAAAACCTGTTTTTGCTTTGTCATTATGGGGTATTGTGTGTTGATTGATGAGGGGATATTAAAAAAAAATCTATTTTAGAATAAGGCTGTAATTTAACAAGATGTGGAAAAAGTCTAGGGGTCTGAATACTTTGTAGATGTCTCATCACCTATCGGTCACACATCTACCTGTCACGCCTGCTCCCGCTCTCCCTCTCAGGCTGCCCTTCATTGCGCACACCTGTCACCATCATTCCGCGCATTAGCACTCACTGGACTGAACTGGACTCCTTCACTTTGTTGATTACCTTCCCTATTTCTGTCTGCTTCCGCTTTTGTTCCCTGTGTCAGCATTAATGTCATTATGTGTTCATGTCCAGACGCTGTCCTGTTTTATGTCCGTTGGTTATTAAATGCTCACTCCCTGTACCTGCTTCCTGTCTACCAGCGTAGAGCCATACACTACCAAAACCACAGAGATCAACACTTAGCAGCTAATAGAAGGTCTCAAAAAGAATATCTGTATTTTTATTTAGAAAATCAGGGAAGAACACTGCCTCCCAGCTACGGTACATAATAGCATTGTTGAAGACCACAGAACAATTTTTGATACATTTATGACACACTACAGTGATGTCATAAGGTGAATGCACCAATTTGTAAGTCGCTCTGGATAAGAGCGTCTGCTAAATGACTTAAATGTAAATGTAAATGTAATGCCCTCAGGTTTCACCTTACAAATTAGCAAATACATGTGGATGAAGATGGCGATCTCAGGGATTAGCTAGTATTTGAGGAATGCATTAGATGCATAAGCTCTGAGTGGTTACTGGAGCATTACTGTGTGAAATAATTGGGCATGGTCAGGTCAAGTGTCACAACTCCTACCGAAGGTGGCTCCCCTTCCTGTTCGGGTGGCGCTCGGCGGTCGTCGTCTCCGGCCTACTAGCTGCCACTGATCCCTTTTCCCCCTTTCTGTTTATTGGTTTCACCTGTTTTGTGTGTAGGCTGATTAGTCGGGCTATGTTACCCAGTAGGCCCGCCTGCTCTTTGTGCGGGATTGTTTTGTTCGTTCGTGGGTTTTTTTTCCGGACTGTTTGAGTCCCCGTGTTTGGGGCATTTGTTTTGTGTGCGCCCTTGTGTTTCGTGGGGTGGCTTATGTTCGCCGTGTGTGCAATAAATAGCACTACCCTGTACTCTCTGCTTCCTGTGCCTGACTTCACACCCACTACGCCCAGAGCGTTACACCAAGTGAAGTACCCCTGAGCAACAAAGGAGGTTATAAAACAAGGTCATTTGAATACATCCCATTGGTCAGCATACTGCAAAAATAGCAAGTAATGAAGAGGTCTGGACCACCTTGAATCAAGACCAAAAGCCACATAATGATGAGATTCTAGAAGACTTTACAGACGGTAAATTGTTCAAATCCCAACCTAACAAAGCAGAGCCTCCGTCTGCAGTTTTACATAGATTAATTGAAAGTTGTCAATCCACTGGGTTCTAAAAAAAGGCAAGCACAAATTGACCACTGTGTACTTTAGATTAGGAAATCTTGACCACAAGGATACTCCCCAACTCCAGAATATATACCTCTCCACATTGGTTCATCACCGCCTCATTCGAATACAAGTCACCACTTACTAAGAAGCATTGGAGCATTTGATACGTGACATCCAGGAATTGGGAGCACTGGGTGTGAAGTTAACATGCAATGGTGAAAACAAAACCTTCTGAATAACAATCACAACAGTCTCAGCAGATGATCTCTCCTCACGCAGGGTTGCGAAAAAACGTTTCCTCTGGTCACATTTGTCACTTCCAGACATTGCATCGATGTATTGGCATCAAAAAAGCCTGTTGCTTCTCTCAGCTGAATCACGTGCCATCTCCCATTATTACATTTACATTTAAGTCATTTAGCACACACTCGATCCGCTCTTGTATCTGTTTCCACCAGACGTCATACATAACATTCATGAGGGCATCATACCCACATTGCTCAGACTGGTGTTAATTACTCTTCACAATTACTCTTGTCCAGATCAACAATGAGGTTGAGAACTTGTCTTATGGCAACGAGATGTGTCTTCTAAATCTGCTCCACTATCCGAGAGAGTCCAAAGGAAGAATGGCCATCTATCAGGAAGTTCATCAGAACAATTTGACGTTTTCGTTTACTCCCCAAATGATTGGTGGTCAAATACAAAATGGCAGTGCTTGGAATCTCTACCTCCTGTTTCGAGAGGTATCTGATGTCATCTTGGCCAGCGTTTTAAGAAGATCCTAGATCCCATATCTGGCAGAAAAAAATCACTGAATTTCAAGCTCTCTTCCAGGAGCTGTTTCCAGGGAAGACAATCGCAAAGATGCACTACCTCGTCCACTACCCTAGCCTGCTATGGACCTTTGATGCACTACCTCGTCCACTACCCTAGCCTTCTATGGACCTTTGATGCACTACCTCGTCCACTACCCTAGCCTGCTATGGACCTTTGATGCACTACCTCGTCCACTACCCTAGCCTGCTATGGACCTTTGATGCACTACCTCATCCACTACCCTAGCCTGCTATGGACCTTTGATGCACTACCTCGTCCACTACCCTAGCCTGCTATGGACCTTTGATGCACTACCTCGTCCACTACCCTAGCCTGCTATGGACCTTTGATGCACTACCTCGTCCACTACCCTAGCCTGCTATGGACCTTTGATGCACTACCTCGTCCACTACCCTAGCCTGCTATGGACCTTTGATGCACTACCTCGTCCACTACCCTAGCCTGCTATGGACCTTTGATGCACTAACTCGTCCACTTCCCTAGCCTGCTATGGACCTTTGATGCACCAGTCCTCCATGCGATTTTAAGCGAAACACCAGTATTTCAAGAGGCTCTTAGCAGTTGTGGAAAACCTTAAAAATACAACGAAGACCCTGGCTAAAAGACATTAGCTCAGACAATGCTGGGAGCAAACCAACAACAACTGCCTTGGCAACAACAACACACTGTATCGACCCAATAGACTTCTAACTGAGACGTCCCACTGCATGCACTTCCAAACTCTGCCCATGTAGTATTAAGTGCCAGATTCGGAGAAACCATCAGAGCAAAATGTGTCACCAAGACAATGTCCATTGCACTGAACAACGAGCGGTACAATGTAGGAGACTATCTGGTTATCGACACTCATTCAGAAGAGATTCATGTGTTCATGGAAGTGTGTGGAATATACAGATTCCTTGGTGCTGGTGTGGTAAAGTACTGCTACCAGCCAGTTTCAACAGCCATCACCACGCATACATGGTTCAACACAGTCAGCAATGGTTTCTATAAGTCCTGTTGAGGAGATGGATTTCCTGCAGCAAGGCTGCAGGCCCAGACGGCATCCCCAGCAGCGCCCTCAGAGCATGCGCAGACCAGCTGGCCGGTGTGTTTACGGACATATTCAATCAATCCCTATACCAGTCTGCTGTTCCCACATGCTTCAAGAGGGCCACCATTGTTCCTGTTCCCAAGAAAGCTAAGGTAACTGAGCTAAACGACTACCGCCCCGTAGCACTCACTTCAGTCATCATGAAGTGCTTTGAGAGACTAGTCAAGGACCATATCACCTCCACCCTACCTGACACCCTAGACACCCTAGACCCACTCCAATTTGCTTACCGCCCAAATAGGTCCACAGACGATGCAATCTCAACCACACTGCACACTGCTCTCCAGAGGGTAGTGAGGTCTGCACAACGCATCATCGGGGGAAAACTACCTGCCCTCCAGGACACCTACACCACCCGATGTTACAGGAAGGCCATAAAGATCATCAAGGACATCAACCAATCAAGCCACTGCCTGTTTACCCCGCTATCATCCAGAAGGCGAGGTCAGTACAGGTGCATCAAAGCTGGGACCGAGAGACTGAAAAACAGCTTCTATCTCAAGGCCATCAGACTGTTAAACAGCCACCACTAACACTGAGTGGCTGCTGCCAACACACTGTCATTGACACTGACCCAACTCCAGCCACTTTAATAATGGGAATTGATGGGAAATGATGTAAATATATCACTAGTGTCATGTTTTGTCATTTATTATCTTGTCTTGTCCCTGTGCTTCCCATTCTATTCGTTTCCCTCTGCTGGTCTTATTAGGTTCTTTCCCTCTTTCTATCCCTCTCTCCCCTCCTCTCTCACTCTCTCGCTCTCTTCTCTCTATCGTTCCGTTCCTGCTCCCAGCTGTTCCTATTCCCCTAATCAATCATTTAGTCTTCCCACACCTGTTCCCGATCCTTTCCCCTGATTAGAGTCCCTATTTCTTCCTTTGTGTTCCGTTCCTGTCCTGTCGGTTCCTTGTCTAGAATTCACCGTGCTGTGTTTGTGTATCGCCCTGTCGTGTCGTGTTTTCCTCAGATGCTGCGTGGTGAGCAGGTGTCTGAGTCTGTCTGGTTCAAGTGCCTTCCCGAGGCAACCTGCTGTTCACCTGCTGTTCAAGATCGAGTCTCCAGTTTGTCCTCGTCATTTCGAGTGAAAGTTGTGTTTTTTGTTTGTATTTACTTTACTGGATTAAAGACTCTGTTTTCGCAAGTCGCTTTTGGGTCCTCTTTCACCTGCATGACAGAAGGAACCGACCAAGGAATGGACCCAGCGACTTCAGACGCCGTTACACTGCCGTCGAGATCCAAGGAGCCATGCTCGGCAGACACGAGCAGGAATTGTCTGCTGCTCGCCATGCCGTGGAGAACCTGGCCGCTCAGGTTTCCGACCTCTGGACAGTTCCAGAGTCTACGTCTCGTGCCACCTGTTACTTCCTGGCCTGCCGAGCCTCCAGAACCTAGGGTTAATAACCCACCTTGCTACTCCGGGCAGCCCACTGAGTGCCGCTCCTTTCTCACGCAGTGTGAGATTGTGTTCTCTCTCCAACCCAACACATACTCTAGAGAGAGAGCTCGGGTTGCTTACGTCATTTCACTCCTTACTGGCCGGGCTCGAGAATGGGGCACAGCTATCTGGGAGGCAAGGGCTGATTGCTCTAACAAGTTCCAGAACTTTAAAGAGGAGATGATTCGGGTTTTTGACCGTTCAGTTTTTGGTAGGGAGGCTTCTAGGGCCCTGGCTTCCTTATGCCAAGGTGAACGGTCCATAACGGATTATTCTATTGAGTTTCGCACTCTTGCTGCCTCTAGTGAGTGGAACGAGCCGGCGCTGCTCGCCGTTTTCTGGAGGGACTCCACGCAGTGGTTAAGGATGAGATTCTCTCCCGGGAGGTTCCTTCAGATGTGGACTTTGATTGCTCTCGCCATCCGCATAGAACGACGGGTAGATCTTCGTCACCGGGCTCGTGGAAGAGAGCTCGCATCAACGGTGTTTCCTGCTCCGCATCGCAACCATCTCCCTCCTCTGGCTCAGAGTCTGAGCCCATGCAGCTGGGAGGGATTCGCATCTCGACTAAGGAGAGGGAACGGAGGATCACCAACCGCCTGTGCCTCTATTGCGGAGTTGCTGGACATTTTGTTAATTCATGTCCAGTAAAGCCAGAGCTCATCTGTAAGCGGAGGGCTACAGGTGAGCGCAACTACTCAAGTCTCTCCATCAAGATCCTGTACTACTTTGTCGGTCCATCTACGCTGGACCGGTTCGGGTGCTACATGTAGTGCCTTGATAGACTCTGGGGCTGAGGGTTGTTTCATGGACGAAGCATGGGTTCGGAAACATGACATTCCTTTCAGAGAGTTAGAGAAGCCTACGCCCATGTTCGCCTTAGATGGTAGTCATCTTCCCAGTATCAGATTTGAGACACTACCTTTAACCCTCACAGTATCTGGTAACCACAGTGAGACTATTTCTTTTTTGATTTTTCGTTCACCGTTTACACCTGTTGTTTTGGGTCATCCCTGGCTAGTATGTCATAATCCTTCTATTAATTGGTCTAGTAATTCTATCCTATCCTGGAACGTTTCTTGTCATGTGAAGTGTTTAATGTCTGCCATCCCTCCCGTTTCTTCTGTCCCTACTTCTCAGGAGGAACCTGGCGATTTGACAGGAGTGCCGGAGGAATATCATGATCTGCGCACGGTCTTCAGTCGGTCCCGAGCCAACTCCCTTCCCCTCACCGGTCGTATGATTGTAGTATTGATCTCCTTCCGGGGACCACTCCTCCTCGGGGTAGACTATACTCTCTGTCGGCTCCCGAACGTAAGGCTCTCGAGGATTATTTGTCTGTGTCTCTTGACGCCGGTACCATAGTGCCTTCTTCCTCTCCGGCCGGGGCGGGGTTCTTTTTGTTAAGAAGAAGGACGGTACTCTGCGCCCTGCGTGGATTATCGAGGGCTGAATGACATAACGGTTAAGAATCGTTATCCGCTTCCCCTTATGTCATCAGCCTTCGAGATTCTGCAGGGAGCCAGGTGCTTTACTAAGTTGGACCTTCGTAACGCTTACCATCTCGTGCGCATCAGAGAGGGGGACGAGTGGAAAACGGCGTTTAACACCGTTAGGGCATTTTGAGTACCGGGTTCTGCCGTTTGGTCTCGCCAATGCGCCAGCTGTTTTTCAGGCATTAGTTAATGATGTTCTGAGAGACATGCTGAACATCTTTGTTTTTGTCTATCTTGACGATATCCTGATTTTTTCTCCGTCACTCGAGATTCATGTTCAGCACGTTCGACGTGTTCTACAGCGCCTTTTAGAGAATTGTCTCTACGTAAAGTCTGAGAAGTGCTCTTTTCATGTCTCCTCCGTTACTTTTCTCGGTTCCGTTATTTCCGCTGAAGGCATTCAGATGGATTCCGCTAAGGTCCAAGCTGTCAGTGATTGGCCCGTTCCAAGGTCACGGTCGAGTTGCAGCGCTTTTTAGGTTTTGCTAATTTCTATCGGCGTTTCATTCGTATTTCGGTCAAGTTGCTGCCCTCTCACAGCTCTTACTTCTGTCAAGACGTGTTTTAAGTGGTCCGGTTCCGCCCAGGGAGCTTTTGATCTTCTAAAAGAACGCTTTACGTCCGCTCCTATCCTCGTTACTCCTGACGTCACTAGACAATTCATTGTCGAGGTTGACGCTTCAGAGGTAGGCGTGGGAGCCATTCTATCCCAGCTTTCCAGTCTGACGATAAGGTTCATCCTTGCGCTTATTTTTCTCATCGCCTGTCGCCATCTGAGCGCAACTATGATGTGGGTAACAGTGAACTGCTCGCCATCCGCTTAGCCCTAGGCGAATGGCGACAGTGGTTGGAGGGGGCGACTGCCTTTTGTCGCTTTGGACAGACCATAAGAACCTTGAGTACATCCGTTCTGCCAAACGACTTAATGCCCGCAAGCTCGTTGGGCGTTGTTTTTCGCTCGTTTCGAGTTTGTGATTTCTTACCGTCCGGGTAGCAAGAACACCAAGCCTGATGCCTTATCCCGTCTGTTTAGTTCTTCTGTGGCTTCTACTGATCCCGAGGGGATTCTTCCTTATGGGCGTGTTGTCGGGTTAACAGTCTGGGGAATTGAAAGACAGGTTAGCAAGCACTCACGCACACTGCGTCGCCGCGCGCTTGTCCTAGTAACCTCCTTTCGTTCCTGTTTCCACTCGCCTGGCTGTTCTTCAGTGGGCTCACTCTGCCAAGTTAGCTGGTCATCCCGGTGTTCGAGGCACTCTTGCGTCTATTCGCCAGCGCTTTTGGTGGCCGACTCAGGAGCGTGACACGCGCCGTTTCGTGGCTGCTTGTTCGGACTGCGCGCAGACTAAGTCGGGTAACCTCCTCCTGCCGGTCGCCTCAGACCGCTCCCCATTCCTTCTCGACCATGGTCTCACATCGCCCTAGACTTCATTACCGGTCTGCCTTTGTCTGCGGGGAAGACTGTGATTCTTACGGTTGTCGATAGGTTCTCTAAGGCGGCACATTTCATTCCTCGCTAAACTTCCTTCCGCTAAGGAGACGGCACAAATCATTATCGAGAATGTATTCAGAATTCATGGCCTCCCGTTAGACGCCGTTTCAGACAGAGGCCCGCAATTCACGTCACAGTTTTGGAGGGAGTTCTGTCGCTTGATTGGTGCGTCCGTCAGTCTCTCTTCCGGGTTTCATCCCCAGTCTAACGGTCAAGCAGAGAGGGCCAATCAGACGATTGGTCGCATACTACGCAGCCTTCTTTCAGAAACCCTGCGTCTTGGGCAGAACAGCTCCCTGGGCAGAATACGCTCACAATTCGCTTCCTTCGTCTGCTACCGGGTTATCTCCGTTTCAGAGTAGTCTGGGTTACCAGCCTCCTCTGTTCTCATCCCAGCTTGCCGAGTCCAGCGTTCCCTCCGCTCAAGCGTTTGTCCAACGTTGTGAGCGCACCTGGAGGAGGGTGAGGTCTGCACTTTGCCGTTACAGGGCACAGACTGTGAGAGCCGCCAATAAACGCAGGATTAAGAGTCCAAGGTATTGTTGCGGCCAGAGAGTGTGGCTTTCCACTCGCAACCTTCCTCTTACGACAGCTTCTCGTAAGTTGACTCCGCGGTTCATTGGTCCGTTCCGTGTCTCCCAGGTCGCCAATCCCACGCTGTGCGACTGCTTCTTCCGCGACATCTTCGTCGCGTCCATCCTGTCTTCCATGTCTCCTGTGTTAAGCCCTTTCTTCGCACCCCGTTCGTCTTCCCTCCCCTCCCGTCCTTGTCGAGAGCGCACCTATTTACAAGGTACATAAGATCATGGACATGCGTTCGGGGACGGGGTCACCAATACTTAGTGGATTGGGAGGGTTACGGTCCTGAGGAGAGGAGTTGGGTTCCGTCTCGGGACGTGCTGGACCGTTCACTCATTGATGATTTCTCCGTTGCCGCCAGGATTTCTCTCGAGTGCGCCAGGAGGCGCCGGTGAGTGGGGGGTACTGTCATGTTTTGTCATTTATTATCTTGTCTTGTCCCTGTGCTTCCCATTCTATTCGTTTCCTCTGCTGGTCTTATTAGGTTCTTTCCTCTTTCTATCCCTCTCTCTCCCCTCCCTCTCTCACTCTCTCGCTCTCTCTTCTCTCTATCGTTCCGTTCCTGCTCCCAGCTGTTCCTATTCCCCTAATCAATCATTTAGTCTTCCCACACCTGTTCCCGATCCTTTCCCCTGATTAGAGTCCCTATTTCTTCCTTTGTGTTCCGTTCCTGTCCTGTCGGTTCCTTGTCTAGAATTCACCGTGCTGTGTTTGTGTATCGCCCTGTCGTGTCGTGTTTTCCTCAGATGCTGCGTGGTGAGCAGGTGTCTGAGTCTGTCTGGTTCAAGTGCCTTCCCGAGGCAACCTGCTGTTCACCTGCTGTTCAAGATCGAGTCTCCAGTTTGTCCTCGTCATTTCGAGTGAAAGTTGTGTTTTTTGTTTGTATTTACTTTACTGGATTAAAGACTCTGTTTTCGCCAAGTCGCTTTTGGGTCCTCTTCACCTGCATGACAACTAGCCACTTTAAACAATGCTACCTATATAATGTTACTTACCCTACATTATTCATCTCATATGCATACGTATATACTGTACCTACATCATCGACTGCATCCTTATGTAATACATATCACAGCCACTTTAACATGCCACTTTGTTTACTTGTCTACATACTCATCTCATATGTATATACTGTACCCACTGATACATCTACTGTATGCTGCTCTGTACCATCACTCATTCATATATCCTTATGTACATATTCTTTATCCCCTTACACTGTGTATAAGACAGTAGTTTTGGAATTGTTAGTCAAATCAAATCAAATCAAATTTTATTTGTCACATACACATGGTTAGCAGATGTTAATGCGAGTGTAGCGAAATGCTTGTGCTTCTAGTTCCGACAATGCAGTGATAACCAACAAGTAATCTAACTAACAATTCCAAAACTACTGTCTTATACACAGTGTAAGGGGATAAGGAACATGTACATAAGGATATATGAATGAGTGATGGTACAGAGCAGCATACAGTAGATGGTATCGAGTACAGTATATACATATGAAATGAGTGTGTAGACAAAGTAAACAAAGTGGCATAGTTAAAGTGGCTAGTGATACATGTGTTACATAAGGATGCAGTCGATGATGTAGAGTACAGTATATACATATGCATATGAGATGAATAATGTAGGGTAAGTAACATTATTACATTACATTTACATTTAAGTCATTTAGCATAAGGTAGCATTGTTTAAAGTGGCTAGTGATATATTTACATCATTTCCATCAATTCCCATTATTAAAATGGCTAGTTAGATTACTTGTTGGTTATCACTGCATTATTGGAACTAGAAGCACAAACATTTCGCTACACTCGCATTAACATCTGCTAACCATGTGTATGTGACAAATAAATTTGATTTGATTTTATTTGATACAGGGACCCAGAGGGAAGACTGTCCATTCCATTCTGCCACTGGTTTGCGGTTAGTTCAAATCTGTTATGCAGGTGAATGAGGACCCAAAAGCGACTTGGCGAAAACAGAGTTTTTAATCCAGTAAAGTTACTTTACAAACAAAAGGCATAATACTACTCGTAATGACGAGAACAGACTGGAGACTTGATCAAGAACTGCAGGTTGCCTCGGGAAGGCACTTGAACGTAGCAGACTCAGACACCTGCTCACCACGCAGCATCTGAGGGAAACACGACACGACAGGGCGATACACAAACACAGCACGGTGAATTCTAGACAAGGAACCGACAGGGCAGAAACGAATAACAAGGAGAGAAATAGGGACTCTAATCAGGGAAAAGGATCGGGAACAGGTGTGGGAAGACTAAATGATTGATTAGGGGAATAGGAACAGCTGGGAGCAGGAACGGAACGATAGAGAGAAGAGAGAGCGGGAGAGTGAGAGAGGAGGGGGAGAGAGAGGGATAGAAAGAGGGAAAGAAACTAATAAGACCAGCAGAGGGAAACGAATAGAAGGGGAAGAACAGAGACAAGGCATGAATTATCAATGACAAAACATGACAGTACCCCCACTCACCGAGCGCTCCTGGCGCACTCGAGGAGGAATCCTGGCGGCAACGGAGGAAATCATCAATGAGTGAACGGTCCAGCACGCCCCGAGACGGAACCCAACTCCTCTCCTCAGGACCGTAACCCTCCCAATCCACTAAGTATTGGTGACCCCGTCCCCGAGAACGCATGTCCATGATCTTATGTACCTTGTAAATAGGTGCGCTCGACAAGGACGGGAGGGGGAGGGAAGACGAACGGGGGTGCGAAGAAAGGGCTTGACACAGGAGACATGGAAGACAGGATGGACGCGACGAAGATGTCGCGGAAGAAGCAGTCGCACAGCGACAGGATTGACGACCTGGGAGACACGGAACGGACCAATGAACCGCGGAGTCAACTTACGAGAAGCTGTCGTAAGAGGAAGGTTGCGAGTGGAAAGCCACACTCTCTGGCCGCAACAATACCTTGGACTCTTAATCCTGCGTTTATTGGCGGCTCACAGTCTGTGCCCTGTAACGGCAAAGTGCAGACCTCACCCCTCCTCCAGGTGCGCCACAACGTTGGACAAACGCTTGAGCGGAGGGAACGCTGGACTCGGCAAGCTGGGATGAGAACAGAGGAGGCTGGTAACCCAGACTACTCTGAAACGGAGATAACCCGGTAGCAGACGAAGGAAGCGATTGTAGAGCGTATTCTGCCCAGGGGAGCTGTTCTGCCCAAGACGCAGGGTTTCTGAAAGAAAGGCTGCGTAGTATGCGACCAATCGTCTGATTGGCCCTCTCTGCTTGACCGTTAGACTGGGGATGAAACCCGGAAGAGAGACTGACGGACGCACCAATCAAACGACAGAACTCCCTCCAAAACTGTGACGTGAATTGCGGGCCTCTGTCTGAAACGGCGTCTAACGGGAGGCCATGAATTCTGAACACATTCTCGATAATGATTTGTGCCGTCTCCTTAGCGGAAGGAAGTTTAGCGAGGGGAATGAAATGTGCCGCCTTAGAGAACCTATCGACAACCGTAAGAATCACAGTCTTCCCCGCAGACAAAGGCAGACCGGTAATGAAGTCTAGGCGATGTGAGACCATGGTCGAGAAGGAATGGGAGCGGTCTGAGACGACCGGCAGGAGGAGAGTTACCCGACTTAGTCTGCGCGCAGTCCGAACAAGCAGCCACGAAACGGCGCGTGTCACGCTCCTGAGTCGGCCACCAAAAGCGCTGGCGAATAGACGCAAGAGTGCCTCGAACACCGGGATGACCAGCTAACTTGGCAGAGTGAGCCCACTGAAGAACAGCCAGACGAGTGGAAACAGGAACGAAAAGGAGGTTACTAGGACAAGCGCAAGGGCGACGCAGTGTGCGTGAGTGCTTGCTTAACCTGTCTTTCAATTCCCCAGACTGTTAACCCGACAACACGCCCATAAGGAAGAATCCCTCGGGATCAGTAGAAGCCACAGAAGAACTAAACAGACGGGATAAGGCATCAGGCTTGGTGTTCTTGCTACCCGGACGGTAAGAAATCACAAACTCGAAACGAGCGAAAAACAACGCCCAACGAGCTTGACGGGCATTAAGTCGTTTGGCAGAACGGATGTACTCAAGGTTCTTATGGTCTGTCCAAACGACAAAAAGGAACGGTCGCCCTCCAACCACTGTCGCCATTCGCCTAGGGCTAAGCGGATGGCGAGCAGTTCACGGTTACCCACATCATAGTTGCGCTCAGATGGCGACAGGCGATGAGAAAATAAGCGCAAGGATGAACCTTATCGTCAGACTGGAAGCGCTGGGATAGAATGGCTCCCACGCCACCTCTGAAGGCCAACCTCGACAATGAATTGTCTAGTGACGTCAGGAGTAACGAGGATAGGAGCGGACGTAAAACGTTCTTTTAGAAGATCAAAAGCTCCCTGGGCGGAACCGACCACTTAAAACACGTCTTGACAGAAGTAAGAGCTGTGAGAGGGGCAGCAACTTGACCGAAATTACGAATGAAACGCCGATAGAAATTAGCAAAACCTAAAAGCGCTGCAACTCGACACGTGACCTTGGAACGGGCCAATCACTGACAGCTTGACCTTAGCGGAATCCATCTGAATGCCTTCAGCGGAAATAACGGAACCGAGAAAAGTAACGGAGGAGACATGAAAAGAGCACTCTCAGCCTTTACGTAGAGACAATTCTCTAAAAGGCGCTGTAGAACACGTCGAACGTGCTGAACATGAATCTCGAGTGACGGTGAAAAAATCAGGATATCGTCAAGATAGACAAAACAAAGATGTTCAGCATGTCTCTCAGAACATCATTAACTAATGCCTGAAAAACAGCTGGCGCATTGGCGAGACCAAACGGCAGAACCCGGTACTCAAAATGCCCTAACGGAGTGTTAAACGCCGTTTTCCACTCGTCCCCTCTCTGATGCGCACGAGATGGTAAGCGTTACGAAGGTCCAACTTAGTAAAGCACCTGGCTCCCTGCAGAATCTCGAAGGCTGATGACATAAGGGGAAGCGGATAACGATTCTTAACCGTTATGTCATTCAGCCCTCGATATCCACGCAGGGGCGCAGAGTACCGTCCTTCTTCTTAACAAAAAGAACCCCGCCCGGCCGGAGAGGAAGAAGGCACTATGGTACCGCGTCAAGAGACACAGATAAATAATCCTCGAGAGCCTTACGTTCGGGAGCCGACAGAGAGTATAGTCTACTCCCGAGGAGGAGTGGTCCCCGGAAGGAGATCAATACTACAATCATACGACCGGTGAGGAGGAAGGGAGTTGGCTCGGGACCGACTGAAAACCGTGCGCAGATCATGATATTCCTCCGGCACTCCTGTCAAATCGCCAGGTTCCTCCTGAGAAGTGGGGACAGAAGAAATGGGAGGGATGGCAGACATTAAGCACTTCACATGACAAGATACGTTCCAGGATAGGATAGAATTACAAGACCAATTAATAGAAACAACAGGTGTGAAAGGTGAACGAAAAATCAAAAAAGAAATAGTCTCACTGTGGTTACCAGATACTGTGAGAGTTAAAGGTAGTGTCTCAAATCTGATACTGGGAAGATGACTACCATCTAAGGCAAACATGGGCGTAGGCTTGTCTAACTGTCTGAAAGGAATGTTATGTTTCCGAACCCATGCTTCGTCCATGAAACAACCCTCAGCCCCAGAGTCAATCAAGGCACTGCATGTAGACCCAACCGGTCCAGCGGTGAGATGGACCGACATAGTAGTACAAGATCTAGATGAAGAGACCTGAGTAGTAGCGCCACCAGTAGCCCTCCGCTTACTGATGGGCTCTGGCCTCTTACTGGACATGAATTAACAAAATGTCCATCAAATCCGCAATAGAGGCACAGGCGGTTGGTGATCCTCCGTTCCCTCTCCTTAGTCGAGATGCGAATCCCCTCCCAGCTGCATGGGCTCAGTCTCAGAGCCAGAGGAGGGAGATGGTTGCGATGCGGAGCAGGGAAACACCGTTGATGCGAGCTCTTCCACGAGCCTGGTGACGAAGATCTACCCGTCGTTCTATGCGGATGGCGAGAGCAATCAAAGAGTCCACACTGGAAGGAACCTCCCGAGAGAGAATCTCATCTTTGACCACTGTGTGGAGTCCCTCCAGAAAACGAGCGAGCAGCGCCGGCCCGTTCCACTCACTAGAGGCAGCAAGAGTGCGAAACTCAATAGAATAATCTGCTATGGACCGTTCACCTTGGCATAGGGAAGCCAGGGCCCTAGAAGCCTCCCTACCAAAAAACTGAACGGGTCAAAAACCCGAATCATCTCCTCTTTAAAGTTCTGGTACTTGTGGTTCTGGAGGCTCGGCAGGCCAGGAAGTAACAGGTGGCACGAGACGAAGACTCTGGAACTGTCCAGAGAGGTCGGAAACCTGAGCGGCCAGGTTCTCCACGGCATGGCGAGCAGCAGACAATTCCTGCTCGTGTCTGCCGAGCATGGCTCCTTGGATCTCGACGGCAGTGTTACGAGCGTCTGAAGTCGCTGGGTCCATTCCTTGGTCG
>NW_025748401.1:0-22500 GCF_021184085.1 Oncorhynchus gorbuscha
TGCCAACTCTAGTCATTGGCGACTCCATTACCCGCAGTGATTAGACTTAAAGCGAATCATCCAGCGATCATACACTGTTTACCCGGGGGCAGGGCTACCGACGTTAAGGCTAATCTGAAGATGGTGCTGGCTAAAGCTAAAACTGGCGAGTGTAGAGAGTATAGAGATATTGTTATCCACGTCGGCACCAACGATGTTAGGATGAAACAGTCAGAGATCACCAAGCGCAACATAGCTTCTGCGTGCATATCAGCTAGAAAGATGTGTCGGCATCGAGTAATTGTCTCTGGCCCCCTCCCAGTTAGGGGAGTGATGAGCTCTACAGCAGAGTCTCACAACTCAATCGCTGGTTGAAAACTGTTTTCTGCCCCTCCCAAAAGATAGAATTTGTAGATAATTGGCCCTCTTTCTGGGACTCGCCCACAAACAGGACCAAGCCTGACCTGCTGAGGAGTGACGGACTCCATCCTAGCTGGAGGGTGCTCTCATCTTATCTGCCAACATAGACAGGGCTCTAACTCCTCCCCAGCTCACACCAATGGTAAAGGTGCAGGCCAGGCAGCAGGCTATTAGCCAGCCTGCCAGCATGAGTGGAGTCTGCCACTAGCATGTTAGTGTAGTCAGCTTAGCTATCACCATTGAGACCGTGTCTGTGCCTCGACCTGGGTTGGGCAAAACTAAACATGGCGGTGTTTGCCATAGCAATCTCACTAGGATAAAGACCACCTCCATTCCTGTCATTACTGAAAGAGATCATGATACCTCATCTCAAAATAGGGCTACTTAATGTTAGATCCCTTACTTCAAAGGCAATTATAGTCAATGAACTAATCACTGATCATAATCTTGATGTGATTGGCCTGACTGAAACATGGCTTAAGCCTGATGAATTTACTGTGTTAAATGAGGCCTCACCTCCTGGCTACACTAGTGACCATATCCCCCGTGCATCCCGCAAGGCGGAGGTGTTGCTAACATTTATGATAGCAAATTTCAATTTACAAAAAAAGAAAATAGCGTTTTTCGTCTTTTGAGCTTCTAGTCATGAAATCTATGCAGCCTACTCAATCACTTTTTATAGCTACTGTTTACAGGCCTCCTGGGGCCATATACAGCGTTTTCTCACTGAGTTCCTGAATTCCTATCAGACCTTGTAGTCATTGCAGATAATATTCTAATCTTTGGTGACTTTAATATTCACATGGAAAAGTCCACAGACCCACTCCAAAAGGCTTTTGGAGCCATCATCGACTCAGTGGGTTTTGTCCAACATGTCTCTGGACCACTCACTCTCACAGTCATACGCTGGACCTAGTTTTGTCCCATGGAATAAATGTTGTGGATCTTAATGTTTTCCTCATAATCCTGGACTATCAGACCACCATTTTATTACGTTTGCAATTGCAACAAATAATCTGCTCAGACCCCAACCAAGGAACATCAAAAGTCGTGCTATAAATTCACAGACAACACAAAGATTCCCTTGATGCCCTCCAGACTCCCTCTGCCTACCCAAGGACGCCAGAGGACAAAAATCCGTTAACCACCTAACTGAGGATCTCAATTTAACCTTACGCAATACCCTAGATGCAGTTGCACCCCTAAAAACTAAAAAAATGTCTCATAAGAAACTAGCTCCATGGTACACAGAAAATACGAGCTCTGAAGCAAGCTTCCAGAAAATTGGAACGAAATGGCGCCACACCAAACTGGAAGTCTTCCGACTAGCTTGGAAGGATGGTACCGTGCAGTACCGAAGAGCCTCTTACTGCTGCTCGATCGTCCTATTTTTCTAACTTAATTGAGGAAAATAAGAACAATCCGAAATTCCTTTTTGATACTGTGGCAAAGCTAACTAAAAGCAGCATTCCCAAGAGAGGATGACTTGCACTTTAGCAGTGATAAATTCATGAACTTCTTTGAGGAAAAGATTATGATTATTAGAAAGCAAATTACGGACTCCTCTTTAAACCTGCGTATTCCTCCAAACCTCAGTTGTCCTGAGTCTGCACAACTCTGCCAGGACCTAGGATCAAGAGAGACGCTCAAGTGTTTTAGTACTATATCTCTTGACACAATGATGAAAATAATCATGGCCTCTAAACCTTCAAGCTGTATACTGACCCTATTCCAACTAAACTACTGAAAGAGCTGCTTCCTGTGCTTGGCCCTCCTATGTTGAACATAATAAACGGCTCTCTATCCACTGGATGTGTACCAAACTCACTAAAAGTGGCAGTAATAAAGCCTCTCTGAAAAAGCCAAACCTTGACCCAGAAAATATAAAAACTATCGGCCTATATCAAATCTTCCATTCCTCTCAAAGATTTTAGAGAAGGCTGTTGCGCAGCAACTCACTGCCTTCCTGAAGACAAACAATGTATACGAAATGCTTCAGTCTGGTTTTAGACCCCATCATAGCACTGAGACGGCACTTGTGAAGGTGGTAAATGACATTTTGATGGCATCGGACCGAGGCTCTGCATCTGTCGTGCTCCTAGACCTTAGTGCTGCTTTTGATACCATCGATCACACATTCTTTGGAGAGATTGAAACCCAAATTGGTCTACACGGACATGTTCTGGCCTGGTTTAGGTCTTATCTGTCGGAAAGATATCAGTTTGTCGCTGTGAATGGTTTGTCCTCTGACAAATCAACTGTACATTTCGGTGTTCCTCAAGGTTCTGTTTTTAGGACCACTATTGTTTTCACTATATATTTTACCTCTTGGGGATGTTATTCAAAACATAATGTAAACTTTCACTGCTATGCGGATGACACACAGCTGTACATTTCAATGAAACACGGTGAAGCACCCAAAATTGCCCTCGCTAGAAGCATGTGTTTCAGACATAAGGAAGTGGATGGCTGCAAACCTTTTTCTACTATTAAACTCGGACAAAACAGAGATGCTTGTTCTAGGTCCCAAGAAACAAAGAGATCTTCTGTTGAATCTGACAATTAATCTTAATGGTTGTACAGTCGTCTCAAATAAAACTGTGAAGGACTCGGCGTTACTCTGGACCTGATCTCTCTTTTGAAGAACATATCAAGACCATTTCGAGGACAGCTTTTTCCATCTACGTAACATTGCAAAAATCAGAAACTTTCTGTCCAAAAATGATGCAGAAAAATTAATCCATGCTTTTGTCACTTCTAGGTTAGACTACTGCAATGCTCTATTTTCCGGCCTACTCCCGGATAAAGCACTAAATAAACTTCAGTTAGTGCTAAACACGGCTGCTAGAATCCTGACTAGAACCAAAAAATTTGATCATACTCAGTGCTAGCCTCTCTACACTGGCTTCCTGTCAAAGCAAGGGCTGATTTCAAGGTTTTACTGCTAACCTACAAAGCATTACATGGGCTTGCTCCTACCTACCTCTCTGATTTGGTCCTGCCGTACATACCTATACGTACGCTACGGTCACAAGACGCAGGCCTCCTAATTGTCCCTAGAATTTCTAAGCAAACAGCTGGAGGCAGGGCTTTTCTCCTATAGAGCTCCATTTTTTATGGAACGGTCTGCCTACCCATGTCAGAGACGCAAACTCGGTCTCAACCTTTAAGTCTTTACTGAAGACTCATCTCTTCAGTGGGTCATATGATTGAGTGTAGTCTGGCCCTAGGAGTGGGAAGGTGAACGGAAAGGCTCTGAGCAACGAACCGCCCTGCTGTCTCTGCCTGGCCGGTTCCCCTTTTTCCACTGGGATTCTCTGCCTCTAACCCTGTTACGGGGGCTGAGTCACTGGCTTGCTGGGGGCTCTCTCGTGCCGTCCCTGGGGGTGCGCCACCTGGGTGGGTTGATTCACTGTTGTGGTCGGCCTGTCTGGGTTTCCCCCCTTTGGGTTGTACCGTGTCGGAGATCTTTGTGGGCTATACTCGGCCTTGTCTCAGGATGGTAAGTTGGTGGTTGTAGATTTCCCTCTAGTGGTGTGGGGGCTGTGCTTTGGCAAAGTGGGTGGGGTTATATCCTTCCTGTTTGGCCCTGTCCGGGGGTGTCCTCGGATGGGGCCACAGTGTCTCCTGACCCCTCCTGTCTCAGCCTCCAGTATTTATGCTGCAGTAGTTTATGTGTCGGGGCTAGGGTCAGTTTGTTTATCTGGAGTCTTCTCCTGTCCTATTCGGTGTCCTGTGTAAATCTAAGTGTGCGTTCTCTAATTCTCTCCTTCTCTCCTTCTTTCTCTCTCTCGAGGACCTGAGCCCTAGAACCATGCCCCAGGACTACCTGACATGATGACTCCTTGCTGTCCCCAGTCCACCTGGCCATGCTGCTGCTCCAGTTTCAACTGGCCTGGGCCCTAGGACCATGTCCCAGGACTACCTGACATGAGGACTCCTTGCTGTCCCCAGTCCACCTGGCCATGCTCCTGCTCCAGTTTCAACTGTTCTGCCTTGCTATTATTCAACCATGCTGGTCATTTATGAACATTTGAACATCTTACACGTTCTGTTATAATCTCCACCGGCACAGCCAGAAGAGGACTGGCCACCCCATATGCTCTCTCTAATTCTCTCTTTCTTTCTCTCTCTCGGAGGACCTGAGCCCTAGGACCGTGCCCCAGGACTACCTGACATGATGGCTCCTTGCTGTCCCCAGTCCACCTGACTGTGCTGCTGCTCCAGTTTCAACTGTTCTGCCTTATTATTATTTGACCATGCTGGTCATTTATGAACATTTGAACATCTTGGTCATTTTCTGTTATAATCTCTACCCGGCACAGCCAGAAGAGGACTGGCCACCCCACATAGCCCGGTTCCTCTCTAGGTTTCTTCCTAGGTTTTGGCCTTTCTAGGGAGTTTTTCCTAGCCACCGTGCTTTTACACCTGCATTGTTTGCTGTTTGGGGTTTTAGGCTGGGTTTCTGTACAGCACTTTGAGATATCAGCTGATGTACGAAGGGCTATATAAATAAATTTGATTTGATTTGATTTGTAGAGCTCTTATACGGTTTCTACCAGTACTTATAAAGATTCCAAAGATGGAGGACAGAGGATTGGTGTACTGGAACATAGGTTGCCAGTGAGCTAAGAAATGGCTCTGACAGGACACGGAAGAGAAGGTTTCAGTGTGTGGTTTTGTTACGGATATAAAGGACATATCATCTCATTTTTCCATCTTCTTGTATGTTTATACATTGTATATAAAGGACATATCATCTCATTCTTCCATCTTCTTGTGTGTTTATACATTGTATATAAAGGACATATCATCTCATTCTTCCATCTTCTTGTATGTTTATACATTGTATATTAAAGCCATTTTGTTTCCCTACGCTGGTGGATATATATAAAGGGTTACGTCATGATAATCGCATCACTTATGTGGACATTTTCTGTCTTTAAATCATTAACTTCCAGGAAGTTATGCTGTTTCTCGATTTTCAGGGCAGGTTCTCTTCTAAGATTGGTCACAATTGTTACTCACACAATAGTCTTACTGGAATTGTTGCTGAAGGAGAGCATGTAAGTAAGTTGAAAAGTGCAGAACCATTACTGACCAGGACTGTCTGTCCCTTATGCACGACAGCAGAAAGCAGTATCACTGGTTGAAGTTTTGGATGACTCATGCCAAACCATTCAAAGAAATGGACCCGACTGCTTCAAAGGAGGCAAATCAGGCTACATGGTGCTGCGTTCTCTGGTTTACAGGTATACGGTTTTACATTCATACAGGCTTCAATATCTCTGCAGTGATGTTACTATAAAGCATATTGTGAATGAATGTGAACATGAGATCCATGAACATTTGAAATGGGAGGCATATGGCTGTGTACCTGAGCTCTCTGGTTTAGTATGGCTGTGTACCTGAGCTCTCTGGTTTAGTATGGCTGTGTACCTGAGCTCTCTGGTTTAGTATGGCTGTGTACCTGAGCTCTCTGGTTTAGTATGGCTGTGTACCTGAGCTCTGGTTTAGTATGGCTGTGTACCTGAGCTCTGGTTTAGTATGGCTGTGTACCTGAGCTCTGGTTTAGTATGGCTGTGTACCTGAGCTCTCTGGTTTAGTATGGCTGTGTACCTGAGCTCTCTGGTTTAGTATGGCTGTGTACCTGAGCTCTCTGGTTTAGTATGGCTGTGTACCTGAGCTCTCTGGTTTAGTATGGCTGTGTACCTGAGCTCTGGTTTAGTATGGCTGTGTACCTGAGCTCTCTGGTTTAGTATGGCTGTGTACCTGAGCTCTCTGGTTTAGTATGGCTGTGTACCTGAGCTCTCTGGTTTAGTATGGCTGTGTACCTGAGCTCTGGTTTAGTATGGCTGTGTACCTGAGCTCTGGTTTAGTATGGCTGTGTACCTGAGCTCTCTGGTTTAGTATGGCTGTGTACCTGAGCTCTCTGGTTTAGTATGGCTGTGTACCTGAGCTCTGGTTTAGTATGGCTGTGTACCTGAGCTCTCTGGTTTAGTATGGCTGTGTACCTGAGCTCTGGTTTAGTATGGCTGTGTACCTGAGCTCTGGTTTAGTATGGCTGTGTACCTGAGCTCTCTGGTTTAGTATGGCTGTGTACCTGAGCTCTCTGGTTTAGTATGGCTGTGTACCTGAGCTCTGGTTTAGTATGGCTGTGTACCTGAGCTCTCTGGTTTAGTATGGCTGTGTACCTGAGCTCTGGTTTAGTATGGCTGTGTACCTGAGCTCTGGTTTAGTATGGCTGTGTACCTGAGCTCTCTGGTTTAGTATGGCTGTGTACCTGAGCTCTCTGGTTTAGTATGGCTGTGTACCTGAGCTCTCTGGTTTAGTATGGCTGTGTACCTGAGCTCTGGTTTAGTATGGCTGTGTACCTGAGCTCTCTGGTTTAGTATGGCTGTGTACCTGAGCTCTGGTTTAGTATGGCTGTGTACCTGAGCTCTCTGGTTTAGTATGGCTGTGTACCTGAGCTCTGGTTTAGTATGGCTGTGTACCTGAGCTCTCTGGTTTAGTATGGCTGTGTACCTGAGCTCTCTGGTTTAGTATGGCTGTGTACCTGAGCTCTCTGGTTTAGTATGGCTGTGTACCTGAGCTCTCTGGTTTAGTATGGCTGTGTACCTGAGCTCTGGTTTAGTATGGCTGTGTACCTGAGCTCTGGTTTAGTATGGCTGTGTACCTGAGCTCTCTGGTTTAGTATGGCTGTGTACCTGAGCTCTCTGGTTTAGTATGGCTGTGTACCTGAGCT
Source organism: Oncorhynchus gorbuscha (assembly GCF_021184085.1). Taxonomy (NCBI): domain Eukaryota; kingdom Metazoa; phylum Chordata; class Actinopteri; order Salmoniformes; family Salmonidae; genus Oncorhynchus; species Oncorhynchus gorbuscha. The sequence goes on from NW_025748401.1 coordinate 7,145, forward strand.
CTCTGGTTTAGTATGGCTGTGTACCTGAGCTCTCTGGTTTAGTATGGCTGTGTACCTGAGCTCTCTGGTTTAGTATGGCTGTGTACCTGAGCTCTCTGGTTTAGTATGGCTGTGTACCTGAGCTCTGGTTTAGTATGGCTGTGCACCTGAGCTCTCTGGTTTAGTATGGCTGTGTACCTGAGCTCTGGTTTAGTATGGCTGTGTACCTGAGCTCTGGTTTAGTATGGCTGTGTACCTGAGCTCTGGTTTAGTATGGATGTGTACCTGAGCTCTGGTTTAGTATGGCTGTGTACCTGAGCTCTGGTTTAGTATGGCTGTGTACCTGAGCCTCTGGTTTAGTATGGCTGGTTTAGTATGGCTGTGTACCTGAGCTCTCTGGTTTAGTATGGCTGTGTACCTGAGCTCTGGTTTAGTATGGCTGTGTACCTGAGCTCTGGTTTAGTATGGCTGTGTACCTGAGCTCTGGTTTAGTATGGCTGTGTACCTGAGCTCTGGTTTAGTATGGCTGTGTACCTGAGCTCTCTGGTTTAGTATGGCTGTGTACCTGAGCTCTCTGGTTTAGTATGGCTGTGTACCTGAGCTCTCTGGTTTAGTATGGCTGTGTACCTGAGCTCTCTGGTTTAGTATGGCTGTGTACCTGAGCTCTCTGGTTTAGTATGGCTGTGTACCTGAGCTCTCTGGTTTAGTATGGCTGTGTACCTGAGCTCTGGTTTAGTATGGCTGTGTACCTGAGCTCTCTGGTTTAGTATGGCTGTGTACCTGAGCTCTCTGGTTTAGTATGGCTGTGTACCTGAGCTCTCTGGTTTAGTATGGCTGTGTACCTGAGCTCTGGTTTAGTATGGCTGTGTACCTGAGCTCTCTGGTTTAGTATGGCTGTGTACCTGAGCTCTCTGGTTTAGTATGGCTGTGTACCTGAGCTCTCTGGTTTAGTATGGCTGTGTACCTGAGCTCTCTGGTTTAGTATGGCTGTGTACCTGAGCTCTCTGGTTTAGTATAGCTGTGTACCTGAGCTCTCTGGTTTAGTATGGCTGTGTACCTGAGCTCTGGTTTAGTATGGCTGTGTACCTGAGCTCTGGTTTAGTATGGCTGTGTACCTGAGCTCTGGTTTAGTATGGCTGTGTACCTGAGCTCTGGTTTAGTATGGCTGTGTACCTGAGCTCTGGTTTAGTATGGCTGTGTACCTGAGCTCTGGTTTAGTATGGCTGTGTACCTGAGCTCTGGTTTAGTATGGCTGTGTACCTGAGCTCTGGTTTAGTATGGCTGTGTACCTGAGCTCTGGTTTAGTATGGCTGTGTACCTGAGCTCTGGTTTAGTATGGCTGTGTACCTGAGCTCTGGTTTAGTATGGCTGTGTACCTGAGTTCTGGTTTAGTATGGCTGTGTACCTGAGCTCTGGTTTAGTATGGCTGTGTACCTGAGCTCTGGTTTAGTATGGCTGTGTACCTGAGTTCTGGTTTAGTATGGCTGTGTACCTGAGCTCTGGTTTAGTATGGCTGTGTACCTGAGCTCTGGTTTAGTATGGCTGTGTACCTGAGCTCTGGTTTAGTATGGCTGTGTACCTGAGCTCTGGTTTAGTATGGCTGTGTACCTGAGCTCTGGTTTAGTATGGCTGTGTACCTGAGCTCTCTGGTTTAGTATGGCTGTGTACCTGAGCTCTGGTTTAGTATGGCTGTGTACCTGAGCTCTGGTTTAGTATGGCTGTGTACCTGAGCTCTGGTTTAGTATGGCTGTGTACCTGAGCTCTCTGGTTTAGTATGGCTGTGTACCTGAGCTCTGGTTTAGTATGGCTGTGTACCTGAGCTCTCTGGTTTAGTATGGCTGTGTACCTGAGCTCTGGTTTAGTATGGCTGTGTACCTGAGCTCTCTGGTTTAGTATGGCTGTGTACCTGAGCTCTCTGGTTTAGTATGGCTGTGTACCTGAGCTCTGGTTTAGTATGGCTGTGTACCTGAGCTCTGGTTTAGTATGGCTGTGTACCTGAGCTCTGGTTTAGTATGGCTGTGTACCTGAGCTCTGGTTTATGGCTGTGTACCTGAGCTCTATGGCTGTGTACCTGAGCTCTCTGGTTTAGTATGGCTGTGTACCTGAGCTCTCTGGTTTAGTATGGCTGTGTACCTGAGCTCTCTGGTTTAGTATGGCTGTGTACCTGAGCTCTCTGGTTTAGTATGGCTGTGTACCTGAGCTCTGGTTTAGTATGGCTGTGTACCTGAGCTCTGGTTTAGTATGGCTGTGTACCTGAGCTGTGTACCTGAGCTTTCTGGTTTAGTATGGCTGTGTACCTGAGCTCTCTGGTTTAGTATGGCTGTGTACCTGAGCTCTGGTTTAGTATGGCTGTGTACCTGAGCTCTCTGGTTTAGTATGGCTGTGTACCTGAGCTCTGGTTTAGTATGGCTGTGTACCTGAGCTCTGGTTTAGTATGGCTGTGTACCTGAGCTCTCTGGTTTAGTATGGCTGTGTACCTGAGCTCTGGTTTAGTATGGCTGTGTACCTGAGCTTTCTGGTTTAGTATGGCTGTGTACCTGAGCTCTCTGGTTTAGTATGGCTGTGTACCTGAGCTCTCTGGTTTAGTATGGCTGTGTACCTGAGCTCTCTGGTTTAGTATGGCTGTGTACCTGAGCTTTCTGGTTTAGTATGGCTGTGTACCTGAGCTCTCTGGTTTAGTATGGCTGTGTACCTGAGCTCTCTGGTTTAGTATGGCTGTGTACCTGAGCTCTCTGGTTTAGTATGGCCGTGGCCTGTATTTGTCTAGCGTCCCTTTATGTGAGTACACTACAGCATCTGCCAGGAGGTCTGGACTTTATGGCACAGGCTGAGGGAATGGTTAGGTGGGGACTGAAATCTGTTTAGTTACACTTTTTTAAGGAACAACTTGTTGTAGGGTAGAACTTCACAGGCCAACTTCAAACCTGTGACACAAATGAAACATAACGAGAACGAAAATAAGAGCATGAAAGTTTCATGCTTTTCTTTCTTCTAGTCTTGTAATAAAGTTTTTAAAATGTTATATCAGAAATCCTCAGGCAGTATCAGAAGGCTGGTTTTAAAGACAGGGGAAGGGAGGCAGGGAAGATCAGTGCGCCGGCGTTTGATAACAATATTTTCCCCTCCCCAGTTCTGTTGTTCTCACTGGGGGAGACTTGGTGCACTGCTGGGAGCCTCGCCAGCTGATTTGGTGGCTTGTTAGAAATGATTGCTTTATAATTACCTTCGACGCGTTGTGTGTGAGCCTCGTGAGCAGCGTTCTATTATACTGTATTAGTCGTAATGAACCAGTCCATATGCTAGCAATCTGCTTGTGAGACAAGACAGTGGGAAACGGACACCGGTTTGCCTCTTTCTCAGACGTTTACGTCTCCAGCTCCTACTGGGCCTCCTGAAGATGATGAGAAGCAAAGGTTTGGGGAAGGTGGGGGGCAGCAGACATGTCCGCTGAGACGCGATTCGCCAGGGAGCCTCAGCTTTCAAAAGAGACGTTATTTCATTCGCTCAAAGTTTCAGAAGTGGATTTATAGGTTACATGCATAAGAATGCTATGATGTTTCATCTGCTAACTCCGTTGAATGAGGGTTTCCCTAGTTTCCAACCTAACTGCAGTAGAGTGAAGGAGCAAAGCACTCTGGAAGTACAATGCTCATACACAACCTGCACTCTGCGATCAGATGGTGTATCTATCTACTGTGTGGGGGACTAGAGGCAGTAAACGCACTTACAGCGCCATGTCTCTATTGTCGGTAATTAATCATGCAAATGAGCTTTTGTAGGTACCTTGGGACGGCCAGATTTGAAGTTTACATTAAAATGTGAGTTAGCTCCACATGCTAGATGATGATAGCGGAGCCAACTTTATTTCTTCCGCCCTTCTGCCTCAGGATCTACGGCGGCTATTTTGTTGTTACCTATGACGGTTGGCATTAGTGTAGCAATTTCTCAAAGTCACAGTACTGTAAAGTTGATATAGACAGACTACAGGCAAAGTGTTCAATGGACTGTTTTAATGCCTAACTGTTTGATGTAATTGTTCATAGGCCTACAATCTTAGTTTTTGGGAGTGGAGGATGGTATTTTCATAATATTTACTAGAAGTTAAAGGTCCAATGCAGCGGTTTTCATCCAAATATCAAATAGATTCTGAGTAGCGATTAAGTACCGTACTGTGATTGTTTTGAAGTAAAATTGTCAAAAAGAAAATGAGCAAAGAGCAAAAGTGGTCTGAGTGGGGAGGGGAAACTAGCTGTTATTGGCAGAGAGGTTTGTAACTCTCTTTCTTATTGGTCTATTAACCAATTTACCACCCAATGATGTCACCTGGCACGCCAAAACTCCATCCAACCAACACAGGCTGAAATTTCAGACGTTTTTTTTCAAACAGCTCTCAAACTAAAATGAGTTAATATTTAATAATAATTTTCAGAATTTCACAGAATAGTTCCAACCTCATAGTGTGGAAGTATATATAAAACACAGAAAAATCACATTTTGACTGCACTGGGCCTTTAATCAGTTGATGTCAGTTTGGTTCTTCTCCTTCATGCCCCAGGGATTAATTCCTATATATATATCATTCTCATTGTATTAGTTCAACCATTGGCTGCACAGTTTGGTCTCATCCTTACAGAGTGAACACACCTAGGCTTCTGCACAATAAACATCCCCTACCCATCCCATACTGAAGCCCATAATAAACATCCCCTACCCAGCCCATACTGAACATCCCCTACCCAGCCTATACTGAAGCTCATAATAAACATCCCCTACCCAGCCCATACTGAACATCCCCTACCCATCCCATACTGAAGCCCATAATAAACATCCCCTACCCAGCCCATACTGAACATCCCCTACCCATCCCATACTGAAGCCCATAATAAACATCCCCTACCCAGCCCATACTGAACATCCCCTACCCATCCCATACTGAAGCCCATAATAAACATCCCCTACCCAGCCCATACTGAACATCCCCTACCCATCCCATACTGAAGCCCATAATAAACATCCCCTACCCAGCCCATACTGAACATCCCCTACCCAGCCCATACTGAAGCCCATACTGAACATCCCCTACCCAGCCCACACTGAAGCCCATACTGAACATCCCCAACCCAGCCCATACTGAACATCCCCTACCCAGCCCATACTGAAGCCCATACTGAACATCCCCTACCCAGCCCATACTGAACATCCCCTACCCAGCCCATACTGAAGCCCATACTGAACATCCCCTACCCAGCCCACACTGAAGCCCATACTGAACATTCCCTACCCAGCCCATACTGAACATCCCCTACCCAGCCCATACTGAAGCCCATAATAAACATCCCCTACCCAGCCCATACTGAACATCCCCTACTCAGCCCATACTGAAGCCCATACTGAACATCCCCTACCCAGCCCATACTGAAGCCCATACTGAACATCCCCAACCTAGCCCATACTGAAGCCCATACTGAACATCCCCTACCCAGCCCATATTGAAGCCCATACTGAACATCCCCTACCCAGCCCATACTGAAGCCCATACTGAACATTCCCTTCCCAGCCCATACTGAACATCCTCTACCCAGCCCATACTGAAGCCCATACTGAACATCCCCTACCCAACCCATACTGAACATCCCCTACCCAGCCCATACTGAAGCCCATACTGAACATCCTCTACCCAGCCCATACTGAACATCCCCTACCCAGCCCATACCGAAGCCCATACTGAACATCCTCTACCCAGCCCAGCATCAGTACAGCATCGGCGACGTACATGGCGTCTTTACTAGTGTCAGATGCAGCATCACTTTAATCACTGTATCCAACAAGCCTGTTGCAGCCTACCTACCACTATTTCAAATGCAAATACCACTGTATATATATAATATGCACCTCCGGGCAACAAGCCTGTTGCAGCCTACCTACCACTATTTCAAATGCAAATACCACTGTATATATAATATGCACCAGCAGGGCAACAAGCCTGTTGCAGCCTACCTACCACTATTTCAAATGCAAATACCACTGTATATATATAATATGCACCAGCCGGGCAACAAGCCTGTTACCAGCCTACCTACCACTATTTCAAATGCAAATACCACTTGTGCATTCGACAAACAAACAACCTGTTGACCAGCCACAAACAATGTCCCATTGTACAGTATGTCACATAATACATCTCCATATATGTCCTTCTTCCTGGCTATTACATATTTAAGTATACATTGGAAGGTTTTATTCCGTGGTAGATAATGTGCATTGGACAGCGAGGCGAGTTTGGCACCGAGCAGGTTTGACATTCAAACAGATCTGAAGCGCAGAGACCAGGCAGACTCAGCTGGCGGTTTACATCTCTTTAAACCTGGGGCTCTTCTGGCAGCCGCTCAGAACAGCCAGACCCAGATGTTGGGTGTATAGCCGGCCGTGGCTGACGGCCAAGTGCTGTGCGATGGTGGCTAGGTGAGAAAGGGATGGAGAGGGAGGGAGGGGAGCAGGGGTAGAGGGGAGAGATATAAGGATGTGAGGTGGAGATAGAGAGCGGGGGGGGGGGGGGTGAAGGATGAGAGAAGGGGGAGAAAAGACAGTTAGGATGAGGAAGACTGAGAGACTATGAGAGCGAGGGGGAGAGGGAGGATGTGGAAGAGAGAGATTAGATGAGGGAGAGAAGAGAGAGAGAGACGCTGGCTCACTGTGCTACAAGGACAGATGCTGCGTTTGAATGTATCACCAGTGAACAGAGCTTTATACGGCTGTGTTCTGTTTTACAGCTGGCGGTCGGGTTTACAAGAGCACAGAAAATAGAGCGCAGTCTTACAATCGATTACTAGTGCCAGTTTAAAATACAGATAGATAGCTATGCTATTTATACATTATTAACACTGGAGGCTACTAATTGGGACTTTTGCACAGAGATGAAGGCGTCCATATGTAATTACCAGATAATAAAATGGCATGATAGTAATGTGTGTGTGTGTGTGTGTGTGTGTGTGTGTGTGTGTGTGTGTGTGTGTGTGTGTGTGTGTGTGTGTGTGTGTGTGTGTGTGTGTGTGTGTGTGTGTGTGTGTGTGTGTGTGTGTGTGTGTGTGTGTGTGTATTTTTGTGTGTGTGAGCAAACGTGTGTATGTGTGTGTATGTGCAAATGCATGTGTGTGTGTGTGTGTGTGAGTGTATCCGTATATAGCTTCCGTCCCTCTCCTCACCCCAACCTGGGCTGGAACCAGGGACCCTCTGCACACATCGACCACAGTCACTCACGGAGCATCGTTACCCATCGCACCACAAAAGCCACGGCCCTTGCAGAGCAAGGAGAACCTCTACTTCTAGGTCTCAGAGCGAGTGACGTCACCCACTGAAACACTATTAGCGCGCACCACCGCTGGCCAGCTAGCCATTTCACATCGGCCACATGTGCCTTCATGTGTACATGCGTGGGTGTTCTAGTCCATGTGTTAGCATGTGACACTGCTCTCATATGTTGTCATCCTTGAGCCAGCATAATCCCAACCACTACACAGTACCCACCAGTCCCCTGTACCCCACCATGTCCTCTCATCCAGCAGGCAGGACACCCACCAGTTCCCTGTACCCCACCTTGTCCCCTCATCCAGCAGGCAGGACACCCACCAGTCCCCTGTACCCCACCATGTCCCCTCATCCAGCAGGCAGGACACCCACCAGTCCCCTGTACCCCACCATGTCCCCTCATCCAGCAGGCAGGACACCCACCAGTCCCCTGTACCCCACCATGTCCCCTCATCCAGCAGGCAGGACACCCACCAGTCCCCTGTACCCCACCATGTCCTCTCATCCAGCAGGCAGGACACCCACCAGTTCCCTGTACCCCACCATGTCCCCTCATCCAGCAGGCAGGACACCCACCAGTCCCCTGTACCCCACCATGTCCCCTCATCCAGCAGGCAGGACACCCACCAGTTCCCTGTACCCCACCATGTCTCCTCATCCAGCAGGCAGGACACCCACCAGTCCCCTGTACCCCACCATGTCCCCTCATCCAGCAGGCAGGACACCCACCAGTCCCTTGTACCCCACCATGTCCTCTCATCCAGCAGGCAGGACACCCACCAGCCACCTGTACCTCACCATGTCCCCTCATCCAGCAGGCAGGACACCCACCAGTCCCCTGTACCCCACCATGTCCTCTCATCCAGCAGGCAGGACACCCACCAGTCACCTGTACCCCACCATGTCCTCTCATCCAGCAGGCAGGACACCCACCAGTCACCTGTACCCCACCATGTCCTCTCATCCAGCAGGCAGGACACCCACCAGTCCCCTGTACCCCACCATGTCCTCTCATCCAGGAGACAGGATACCCACCAGTCCCCTGTACCCCACCATGTCCTCTCATCCAGGAGACAGGACACCCACCAGTCCCCTGTACCCCACCATGTCCTCTCATCCAGCAGGCAGGACACCCACCAGCCACCTGTACCCCACCATGTCCTCTCATCCAGCAGGCAGGACACCCACCAGCCACCTGTACCCACCATGTCCTCTCATCCAGGAGACAGGATACCCACCAGTCCCTGTACCCCACCATGTCCCTCTCATCCAGGAGACAGGACACCCACCAGTCCCCTGTAATACCCCACCATGTCCTCTCATCCAGCAGGCAGGACACCACCACTTCCCTAGTCACACCATGTCCTTCTCTTCCAGCTTTCATCCTCTATCCTCCCAGTCCCCTGTGTCCTTATCCACCATGTCCTTCTCATCCAGCAGGCAGGACACCCACCAGTCCCCTGTACCCGACCATGTCCTCTTATCCAGCAGTCAGGACACTCCCTTCCCAGTCACCTGTACCCCACCATGTCCTCTCATCCAGCAGGCAGGACTCCCACCAGTCACCTGTACCCCACCATGTCCTCTCATCCAGCAGGCAGGACACCCACAAGTCCCCTGTACCCCACTATGTCCTCTCATCCAGGAGACAGGACACCCACCAGTCACCTGTACCTCACCATGTCCCCTCATCCAGGAGACAGGACACCCACCAGTCACCTTCTCTTCACCATGTCCCCTCATCCAGGAGACAGGACACCCACCAGTCCCCTGTCCTCACCATGTCCCCTCATCCAGCAGGCAGGACACTGTCCATCCCCTTCTCCCACCATGTCCTCTCATCCAGCAGGCAGGACAGTCACTGTCCAGTCACCTGTACCCCACCTTTCATCCCTCATCCAGCAGGCAGGACACCTACCAGTCCTTCTCTGTACCCCACCATGTCCTCTCATCCAGCAGGCAGGACTGTCACCAGTCCCCTTCTCTTCCCACCATGTCCCTCTCATCCAGCAGGCAGGACACTGTCCAGTCCCCTCTCCCCACCATGTCCTCTCATCCAGCAGGCAGGACACCTACCAGTCCCTCCCCCACCATGTCCTCATCCCTCATCCAGCAGGCAGGACACCTACCAGTCCCCTGTACCCCACCATGTCCTCTCATCCAGCAGGCAGGACAACCACCAGTCCCCTGTACCCCACCATGTCCTCTCATCCAGCAGGCAGGACACCTGTCCAGTCCCCTCTTCACACCCATCCATGTCCTCCTCATCCAGCAGGCAGGACACCTTCCTTCTCTTCCACTTTCACCCCACCATGTCCTCCCTCATCCAGCAGGCAGGACACCCACCAGTCACTGTCCTGTATCCCCCACCATGTCCTCTCATCCAGCAGGCAGGACACCCACCAGTCACCTGTCCTTATCCCACCATGTCCTTCTCATCCAGCAGGCAGGACACCTCCAGTCCCCTAGTCACCCCACCATGTCCCTCATCCAGCAGGCAGGACAACCACCATCCCTCTGTACCCCACCATGTCCCTCATCCAGCAGGCAGGACACCTGCCAGTCCCCTGTTCCCACCATGTCCTCTCATCCTGGGTTCCTAGTATTCATGGTCATAATCCTGCTCTTCCCTGGGGACTTTCAGAGGTAATACCTCCCTAGTCCCTATCCTTATCCTCCTCCACTGTTCATTCCATCCCTCTATCCTCCACGCTTCCCTAGTCACTGTCCTTATCCTCCCTTCCTTCTCTTCACACTTTCATCCCTCTATCCTCCACACTTCCCTAGTCACTGTCCCATCTTCCCCTCTTGCCTTCCATCCCTCACTCCACTCCTCCCTAATAAGCGCCCCCAATCCTCCCCTCCATCCCTCTATTTCTCTTCAACCTCCCCTCGATCCCCCTTTTCCTCTTCAATCCATCCCTCCATCCTCTCCTAGTTCCCCCCGTCCCTTCCTTCCCCCAGGCAGCCTCTGTCACCTGGGCAGCAGCTGGAGCGAGGCAGCTCCCCTTTCTGTGCCCACTGTGCCCGTGCCAGGCTCACAGCCTCTGGCAGGAGGTGGCAGTGATGCCAGGTGAGCCATTAACACAGCCACCCTCCAGGCATGTAGCCCTCACATCCAAGGGTGAGTGTTGGTGAGTGTGTGTCTGTGTTTCCGTGTAATGCCCACACATTGAGGACCACACACACACACACACACACACACACACACACACACACACACACACACACACACACACACACAAACACACACACAGCACATACACTTAAATGCAATCACACGTGTTCACTCTCCAACCAACACATGCAAGGACACACACTCGCAGTCATACAAGCTGGTGAAAAGGATGTTGTTGCCAAGACATATTCACTAATCCAGGCCTTTGGATGTGCAGTACTTAAGGTCCAGCCCCACAGTACAGCTGATGTCAACAGGATACAAAGTGTATCGTTGAAGAGGTTGAGACTGAGACAGGTAGGAGTTGAGAGAGTTGATACACTCAGTGACCATGTAGTGTGTGTGTGGCCTGCAGGTCAAGAAGTGTGTGTGGGCTCTGTTGGCTTGTCTTCCCTTGCCGGTCTAGCAGGCATGAGGCTGAGGGGTCTCTCTATCTCTTTATCTCTCTCTTTATCTCTCTCTTTATCTCTCTCTTTATCTCTCTCTTTATCTCTCTCTTTATCTCTCTCTTTATCTCTCTCTTTATCTCTCTCTCTCTCTCTCTCTCTCTCTCTCTCTCTCTCTCTCTCTCTCTCTAAAATCTTCCAGGATCCTTTTCAGCTACTCAGTCTCTCTTCCTCCCTTTATTTCAAAGGGAGAAATGGACATCTTCCAACCCTCTGTATCTGTATAGTCTTTTCAGTCTGTCTGTCTGTCTGTCTGTCTGTCTTCCTCCTGTCTGTCTGTATTTCTGAGGCTAGAGCGAGATAGAGAAATGTCTGTCTGTTGTCTGTCTGTCTGTCTGTCTCTGTCCACTGTCTGTCCTCTGTCTGTCTGTCTGTCTATAGTCTGGGGTTCTGTCTGTCTGTCTGCAGCACATGGAGCTGGTTAGGGGTTAGGTGGCTCTTTCAGTATTACAACCGTTTGTCTGTCTGTCTTGCCAGCTGCTGCTTTCTATGCAGCGTGATTCTATTCAAATGGCTTCCTCCTCCTCCTCCCCTCCTTCAGGAAATGTAGAGGCAACAGACACACACACACTGTCACTTTCAGTCACATTTTCCTCCCTTCTCCTGTGCCTATGGTGTTGAAGGACTGCCTGATGTGTTAATGAGTATGAATTCCAAAGGTTTTAGAATGGACAATTCCGTCACTTATTTACATAATATCCAGTTAACCACAGGAAGCATATTGGGCGGCCATTCAAAAGGTTTATCACTGTTAAGACCTCTTAGTAGAATGGCGTAGCCTAAGGATTTGGAACGAGCCTCTTTCTATGATCGTGACGGATGGCCATTGATCGTCATATGTTGTATTGTCAAACCGCCATTATATTTATCCAGGGTTTGTTTCGTTCTAGTTGTTGAAGAAGAGCAATGAATGAGATGCAATCATTCAAGTTTTCATTTGACTTATGCATCCTTATTGAACTGTTAGGGCAACTAGTGTCACACTTGGATAAGGTGTGTGTGTGTGTGTGTGTGTGTGTGTGTGTGTGTGTGTGTGTGTGTGTGTGTGTGTGTGTGTGTGTGTGTGTGTGTGTGTGTGTGTGTGTGTGTGTGTGTGTGTGTGTGTGTGTGTGTGTGTGTGTGTGTGTGTGTGTGTGTGTGTGTGTGTGTGTGTGTGTGTGTGTGTGTGTGTGTGTGTGTGTGTGTGTGTGTGTACTATAAGACATTGATGTAAGTGTACAGCTGGGGATGTGAGACGTCCAACAATGCAGTTAGAAACGTGTGAACTCAGACAAGATCAATAGCTCAGCCTAATCAATCTTAGTCTCTCCTGCTTTCTTCCTCTCTTTGCTCTCTCTCTCTCTCTCTCTCTCTCTCTCTCTCTCTCTCTCTCTCTCTCTCTCTCTCTCTCTCTCTTCTCTCTTTTTCTCTCTCTCTCTCTTCTCTTCTCTCTCTCGCTCTCTCTCTCTCTCTCTCTCTCTCTCTCTCTCTCTCTCTCTCTCTCTCTCTCTCTCTCTCTCTCTCTCTCTCTCTCTCTCTCTCTCTCTCTCTCTCTCTCTCTCTCTCTCTCTCTCTCTCTCTCTCTCTCTCTCTCTCTCTCTCTCTCTCTCTCTCTCTCTCTCTCTCTCTCTCTCTCTCTCTCTCTCTCTCTCTCTCTCTCTCTCTCTCTCTCTCTCTCTCCTGCTTTCTTCCTCTCTTTGCTCTCACTCTCTCTCTCTCTCTCTCTCTCTTTCTCTCTTTCTCTCTCTCTCTTTCTCTCTCTCTCTCTCTCTCTCTCTCTCTCTCTCTCTCTCTCTCTCTCTCTCTCTCTCTCTCTCTCTCTCTCTCTCTCTCTCTCTCTCTCTATGGTTTATCCATACATCTCCATTTTGGATAGATAATTCTTTGTGTTGTTTGTTTAGAGATTTCCAATTTCCCCAGAAGTAGTTAGATTATATGGATTCTTCAATTACATTGAGCTGATGTCTGACATGCTGTTCCTTCGTTTTCCGTAGTGTATTTCTGTATTGTTTTAGTGATTCCCCTTAGTGAAGGTGTAGGCTCAGGTCTTCTGGAACTATGTTTTTGGTTGGATGGGTTTCTCAATTTCTTTCCTAGGTTTTTGCATTCTTCATCAAACCATTTGTCATTGTTACTTTTCTTAGGTTGTCTGCTTGACATTTTTAGATTTGATGTTTTGCCTATTTTCAAAGAGAGGGTTAGGTCTGCTCTATACCAAATTAGGATACCCCCTGAGTCTCTTCCCTGCTTCAGGGAGTGGGACTACCAGCTCTCTGTAACCTAGAGAGCAACCAGTGGGTCCATCTCCTCTACACCATGTTTCTTGTAGGTTGACAATGTCTGTATTTCCAATGTCTTGGATGAAGTCTGCGTTCCTGCTCTTTAGGCCAAAGGCAGATGACCTCATACCTTGTATATTCCAGGATGAGACTGTAAAAGCTTTGTGTTCCATAGGGTTTAGTGGTTTTTGTGTGGTTTAGGCCCGATCATCACATTAGGTGTGAGCAGAGTACATTGAGCATCTGATACATACCTCTTAGTTTGCAGGATAGGGCTAAGGCAGGTGTAATAGTGGTGGTTGGGCCTGTTGTTCTGCTCGTGGCCTGGCTATACAGTACCAGTCAAAAGTTTGGACACACCTACTCATTCAAGTTTTTCTTTCTTTCTTTTTTCCTATTTTCATCTTTGTAAAATAATAGCATCAAAACTATGAAATAACACACATGGAATCATGTAGTAACCAAAAAAAGTGTTAATCAAATTCAAATATATTTTAGATTCTTCAAAGTAGTCACCCTTTGCCTTGTTGACAGCTTTGCACACTCTTGGCATTCTCTCAACCACCTGGAACGCTTTCCCAACAGTCTTGAAGGAGTTCCCACATATGCTGAGCACTTGTTGGCTGCTTTTCCTTCACACCGCGGTCCGACTCATCCTAAATTATCTCAATTGGGTTGAGGTCGGTTGACTGTGGAGACCAGGTCATCTGATGCAGCACTCCATCACTCTCCTTCTTGGTCAAATGGCCCTTACACAGCCTGGAGGTGTGTTGGGTCATTGTCCTGTTGAACAACAAATGATAGTCTGACTAAGTGCTCACTGCAGTATGCTGAGGTAGTCATGCTGGTTAATTGTGCTTTGAATTCTAAATAAATAACTGACAGTGTCACCAGCAAAGCACCTCCACACCATCACAACTCCTCATCCATGCTTCGCGGTGGGAACCACACATGCAGAGATCATCCGTTCACCTACTCCGCGTCTCACAAAGACACAGCAGTTGGAACCAAAATCTCAAATTTGGACTAATCAGACCAAAGGACAGATTTCCACCCATTGTGGTGTTGAGGTTCTGGTATTGGTCTGAGCTGGGCTGTTCTGCTGGCTTGTCTGGGGGGGTATTCTGCTCCCTGTCACACCTCAGCTTTCTGACCTCGTCCTTCAGTGCTATGTGTGCCTCTTTAAGTTCTCTCACCTCAGTCCGTAGAACAGCCAGCTCTCTCAGACAGCCGTCCATCTCCACCTTCTGCCCTCCGGGTCTTGTTAGGGGGGTGTTGTTGTGCTGGTCTGTTTTGTGGGTTTGTTCTGTCTGGATTGTGTGGATTAGTTCTCTGAGCTCCACCATGTCTCTCCAGCTCTGTGAATTTTTCCCTCTAAATGATGGAGGAGCAGTGCAGTTGTGGGACCTCGGTTTGTTCAGTGCTGGTGGCGGTGACTATCGTTGTCTGCAGGACATTTTGAAGAGGTGTGATCGGACTCACTCAGGATGGGGGAGACATCACAGGGAGAGAGCTTTTCCTGCTGTGCTCTCTCTTTGATCCGGAAAAAGTCCTGCTGGAACTGCGTGAGGAAGCCCTGCACCATTACTGTCCCAGACTAGTACACGTTGACAGAGGTTGTTTCAATTTCCTCAATGTCTAGTATTCTGAGTTTCCAACCTGGGCCAATACCCTCTCTTTTGACATAGGGGTAGTGTGCTCTTATAGCACCGTGCCATGCCAGGGGATGGTCTGTGTTAATATAGCACCGTGCCATGCCAGGGGATGGTCTGGGTTAATATAGCACCATGCCAGGGGGTGGTCTGTGTTAATATAGCACCGTGCCAGGGGATGGTCTGTGTTAATATAGCACCATGCCAGGGGATGGTCTGTGTTAATATAGCACCATGCCAGGGGATGGTCTGTGTTAATATAGCACCATGCCAGGGGATGGTCTGTGTTAATATAGCACCGTGCCATGCCAGGGGATAGTCTGTGTTAATATAGTACCATGCCAGGGGATGGTCTGTGTTAATATAGCACCGTGCCAGGGGATAGTCTGTGTTAATATAGCACCATGCCAGGGGATAGTCTGTGTTAATATAGCACCATGCCAGGGGATAGTCTGTGTTAATATAGCATCATGCCAGGGGATAGTCTGTGTTAATATAGCACCGTGCCATGCCAGGGGATGGTCTGTGTTAATATAGC
>NW_025748401.1:25000-35562 GCF_021184085.1 Oncorhynchus gorbuscha
GCAGAGCAACAATCTACTGTCATCGTGACACACAAACAGATCTCCCCCTGGGCCTGACAGTAAGATAAATGTGATAGAAAGTCATTCTCTAACTGTCCCAAGGCATATCTACTACTAACAGACCCCCTCCTCCTGCCCCTCTCTCACCCTAGTGGCCTCTCCTCCTCCTGCCCCTCTCTCACCCTAGTGGCCTCCCCTCCCCTGCCCCTCTCTCACCCTAGTGGCCTCCCCTCCCCCTGCCCCCTCTCTCACCCTAGTGGCCTCCCCTCCCCCTGCCTCCTCACTAACCCTAGTGGCCACCCCTCCCCCTGCCCCCTCTCTCACCCTAGCGGCCTCCCCTCCCCCTGTCCTCCTCCCTGGACCTCACTACTGGGAGTCCTTTTAATTGAAAGTTCAATTATGACAACTGGGTGTTGGACATTGTTAGCACCAGCCTCCCACCAGGTCCACACTCAGAGGAGAGGCAAGACAAGACCCTGATTAAAGCCTGTTGAAAAAACATATATTTTTCACCTGAACAGACCATGTGCTAAGAGGGAGTTCTGTCGAGGCAGGCGAGGTTCTGCTGCTCCATTTAAACCCACAAGTCAGGAGGAGAAAGAAGGGAGATGGAGGGATGGAAGGATGGGAGGGATGGAGGGAAGGAATGATGGAAAGGGGAGGGATGGAGGGATGGGAGGGATGGGATGGAAGGGTGGAGGGATGGAAGGATAGAGGGATGGAAGGGTAGAGGGATGGAAGGGTAGAGGGATGGAAGGATGGGAGGGATGGAGGGAAGGAATGATGGAAAAGGGGAGGGATAGAGGGATGGAAGGGTGGAGGGATGGAAGGGTGGAGGGATGGAAGGATAGAGGGATGGAAGGGTAGAGGGATGGAGGGATGGAGGGAAGGAATGATGGAAAAGGGGAGGGATAGAGGGATGGAAGGGTGGAGGGATGGAAGGGTAGAGGGATGGGATGGTAGAGGGATGGGATGGATGGATGGAGGGATGGATGGATGGAGGGATGGATGGGTAGAGGGATGGAAGGGTAGAGGGATGGGATGGATGGATGGAGGGATGGGATGGTAGAGGGATGGAAGGATGGGAGGGATGGAGGGAAGGAATGATGGAAAAGGGGAGGGATAGAGGGATGGAAGGGTGGAGGGATGGAAGGATAGAGGGATGGAAGGGTAGAGGGATGGAAGGGTGGAGGGATGGAAGGATGGGAGGGATGGAGGGAAGGAATGATGGAAAAGGGGAGGGATAGAGGGATGGAAGGGTGGAGGGATGGAAGGGTAGAGGGATGGGATGGTAGAGGGATGGGATGGATGGATGGAGGGATGGATGGATGGAGGGATGGATGGGTAGAGGGATGGAAGGGTAGAGGGATGGGATGGATGGATGGAGGGATGGAAGGGTAGAGGGATGGAAGGGTGGAGGGATGGAAGGGTAGAGGGATGGGATGGATGGATGGAGGGATGGAAGGGTAGAGGGATGGAAGGGTAGAGGGATGGAAGGATGGGAGGGATGGAGGGAAGGAATGATGGAAAAGGGGAGGGATAGAGGGATGGAAGGGTGGAGGGATGGAAGGGTGGAGGGATGGAAGGATAGAGGGATGGAAGGGTAGAGGGATGGAAGGGTAGAGGGATGGAAGGATGGGAGGGATGGAGGGAAGGAATGATGGAAAAGGAGGGATAGAGGGATGGAAGGGTGGAGGATGGAAGGGTGGAGGGATGGAAGGATAGAGGGATGGAAGGGTAGAGGGATGGAAGGGTAGAGGGATGGAAGGATGGGAGGGATGGAGGGAAGGAATGATGGAAAAGGGAGGGATAGAGGGATGGAAGGGTGGAGGGATGGAAGGGTGGAGGGATGGAAGGATAGAGGGATGGTAGAGGGATGGAAGGGTGGATGGAAGGATGGGAGGGATGGATGGAGGAATGATGGAAGGGATAGAGGGATGGAAGGGGGATGGATGGAAGGGTGGAGGGATGGAAGGATAGAGGGATGGAAGGGTAGAGGGATGGAAGGGTAGAGGGATGGAAGGATGGGATGGATGGAGGGAAGGAATGATGGAAAAGGGGAGGGATAGAGGGATGGAAGGGTGGAGGGATGGAAGGGTAGAGGGATGGGATGGTAGAGGGATGGGATGGATGGATGGATGGGATGGATGGATGGAGGGATGGAAGGGTAGAGGGATGGAAGGGTAGAGGGATGGGATGGATGGATGGAGGGATGGATAGAGGGATGGAAGGGTAGAGGGATGGAAGGATGGGAGGGATGGAGGGAAGGAATGATGGAAAAGGGGAGGGATAGAGGGATGGAAGGGTGGAGGGATGGAAGGGTAGAGGGATGGGATGGAGATGGATGGATGGAGGGATGGATGGATGGAGGGATGGAAGGGTAGAGGGATGGAAGGGTAGAGGGATGGGATGGATGGATGGAGGGAGGGATGGGATGGTGGATGGAAGGATGGGAGGGAAGGAATGATGGAAAAGGGGAGGGATAGAGGGATGGAAGGGTGGAGGGATGGAAGGGTAGAGGGATGGGATGGAGAGGGAGGGATGGATGGATGGAGGGATGGATGGATGGAGGGATGGAAGGGTAGAGGGATGGAAGGGTAGAGGGATGGGATGGATGGAGGGATGGAAGGGTAGAGGGATGGAAGGGTAGAGGGATGGAAGGATGGGAGGGATGGAGGAAGGAATGATGGAAAAGGGAGGGATAGAGGGATGGAAGGGTGGAGGGATGGATGGATGGAGGGATGGAATGGATGGGATGGTAGAGGGATGGATGGATGGATGGAGGGATGGATGGATGGAGGGATGGATGGAAGGATGGGATGGGAGAGGGATGGATGGATGGAGGGTAGAGGGATGGGAGGGATGGAGGGAAGGAATGATGGAAAAGGGGAGGGATAGAGGGATGGAAGGGTGGAGGGATGGAAGGATAGAGGGATGGAAGGGTAGAGGGATGGAAGGGTGGAGGGATGGAAGGATGGGAGGGATGGAGGGAAGGAATGATGGAAAAGGGGAGGGATAGAGGGATGGAAGGGTGGAGGGATGGAAGGGTAGAGGGATGGGATGGTAGAGGATGGGATGGATGGATGGAGGGAAGGATGGATGGAGGGATGGATGGATAGAGGGATGGAAGGGTAGAGGGATGGGATGGATGGATGGAGGGATGGAAGGGTAGAGGATGGAAGGGTGGAGGGATGGAAGGGTAGAGGATGGGATGGATGGATGGAGGGATGGAAGGGTAGAGGGATGGAAGGGTAGAGGGATGGAAGGATGGGAGGGATGGAGGGAAGGAATGATGGAAAAGGGGAGGGATAGAGGGATGGAAGGGTGGAGGGATGGAAGGGTGGAGGGATGGAAGGATAGAGGGATGGAAGGGTAGAGGGATGGAAGGGTAGAGGGATGGAAGGATGGGAGGGATGGAGGGAAGGAATGATGGAAAAGGGGAGGGATAGAGGGATGGAAGGGTGGAGGGATGGAAGGGTGGAGGGATGGAAGGATAGAGGGATGGAAGGGTAGAGGGATGGAAGGGTAGAGGGATGGAAGGGTAGAGGGATGGAAGGATGGGAGGGATGGAGGGAAGGAATGATGGAAAAGGGGAGGGATAGAGGGATGGAAGGGTGGAGGGATGGAAGGGTGGAGGGATGGAAGGATAGAGGGATGGAAGGGTAGAGGGATGGAAGGGTGGAGGGATGGAAGGATGGAGGGATGGAGGGAAGGAATGATGGAAAGGGGAGGGATAGAGGGATGGAAGGGTGGAGGGATGGAAGGATAGAGGGATGGAAGGGTAGAGGGATGGAAGGGTAGAGGGATGGAAGGATGGGAGGGATGGAGGGGAAGGAATGATGGAAAAGGGAGGGATAGAGGGATGGAAGGGTGGAGGGATGGATGGATGGAGGGATGGAAGGGTAGAGGGATGGGATGGTAGAGGGATGGGATGGATGGATGGGATGGATGGATGGAGGGATGGATGGGTAGAGGATGGAAGGGTAGAGGGATGGGATGGATGGATGGAGGGATGGGATGGTAGAGGGATGGAAGGATGGGAGGGATGGAGGGAAGGAATGATGGAAAAGGGGAGGGATAGAGGGATGGAAGGGTGGAGGGATGGAAGGATAGAGGGATGGAAGGGTAGAGGATGGGTGGAGGGATGGAAGGATGGGAGGGATGGAGGGGAATGATGGAAAAGGGGAGGGATAGAGGGATGGAAGGGTGGAGGGATGGAAGGAGAGGGATGGGATGGTAGAGGGATGGGATGGATGGATGGAGGGAAGGATGGATGGAGGGATGGATGGATAGAGGGATGGAAGGGTAGAGGGATGGGATGGATGGATGGAGGGATGGAAGGGTAGAGGGATGGAAGGGTGGAGGGATGGAAGGGTAGAGGGATGGGATGGATGGATGGAGGGATGGAAGGGTAGAGGGATGGAAGGGTAGAGGGATGGAAGGATGGGAGGATGGAGGGAAGGAATGATGGAAAAGGAGGGATAGAGGGATGGAAGGGTGGAGGGATGGAAGGGTGGAGGGATGGAAGGATAGAGGATGGAAGGGTAGAGGGATGGAAGTAGAGGGATGGAAAGGATGGGAGGGATGGATGGAATGATGGAGGAGATGGAAGAGGGATGGAAGGAGGATGGAAGGGTGAGGGATGAATGATAGGGGATGGAATAGAGGGATGGAAGGGTAGAGGGATGGGAAGGGTAGAGGGATGGAAGGATGGGAGGATGGAGGGAAGGAATGATGGAAAAGGGAGGATAGAGGGATGGAAGGGTGGAGGGATGGAAGGGTGGAGGATGGAAGGATAGAGGGATGGAAGGGTAGAGGGATGGAATGGAGAGGGATGGAAGGATGGGAGGATGGAGGGAAGGAATGATGGAAAAGGAGGGATAGAGGGATGGAAGGGTGGAGGGATGGAAGGGTGGAGGGATGGAAGGATAGAGGATGGAAGGGTAGAGGGATGGAAGGGTAGAGGGATGGAAGGATGGGAGGATGGAGGGAAGGAATGATGGATAGAGGATGGAAGGTGGAGGGATGGAAGGGGAGGGATGGGATGGTAGAGGGATGGGATGGATGGATGGAGGATGGATGGATGGAGGATGGAAGGGTAGAGGGATGGAAGGGTAGAGGGATGGATGGATGGAGGACGGGGGCAGAGGGATGGGAGGGATGGAAGGATGAGGGATGGAGGGAATGATGGAAAAAGGGAGGGATAGAGGATGGAAGGGTGGAGGGATGGAAGGGTAGAGGGATGGGATGGTAGAGGGATGGGATGGATGGATGGAGGGATGGATGGATGGAAGGGATGGAAGGGTAGAGGGATGGAAGGGTAGAGGGATGGGACGGACGGATGGAGGGATGGGATGGTAGAGGGACGAGAAGGATGGGAGGGATGGAGGGAAGGAATGATGGAAAAGGAGGGAAGAGGGATGGGAAGGGTGAGGGATGGGATGGTAGAGGGATGGGATGGATGGATGGAGGGATGGATGGATGGAGGGATGGAAGGGTAGAGATGGAAGGGCAGAGGGATGGGATTGATGGAGGATGGAAGGGTAGAGGATGGAAGGGTAGAGGGATGGAAGGATGAGGGATGGAGGGAAGGAATGATGGAAAAGGGAGGGATAGAGGGATGGAAGGGTGAGGGATGGAAGGGTAGAGGGATGGGATGATGGATGAGGGAGGATGGGGAAGGGTAGAGGGATGGAAGGGATAGAGATGGAGGGATGGAGGATGTGGGATGGATGGATGGAGGATGGATGGGATGGTGGATGGATGGGATGGAGGGAGGGTAGAGGGATGGAAGGGTAGATGGGATGGAGGGAGAAGGGTAGAGGGATGGAAGGGCAGACGGATGGGAGATGGATGGAGGGATGGACGTAGAGGATGGAAGGAGGGAGGGGATGGAAGGGTGGACGGAGGATGGAAGGAGAGGGATGGGAGGGTAGAGGAATGGGATGGATGATGGAGATGGATGGAGGGATGGATGGAGGGATGGAAGGTAGAGGATGGAAGGTAGAGGGATGGGATGGATGGAGGATGAAGGGTAGAGGGATGGAAGGATAGAATGGAAGAGATGGGAGGATGGAGGGAAGGAATGATGGAAAAGGGGAGGGATAGAGGGATGGAAGGTGGAGAGAGGGATGAGGAGGATGGAAGGGAAGAGGGATGGGATAGTGGAGGGATGGGATGATGGATGAAAGAATAGATGGTAGAGGGATGGAAGGGTAGAGGGATGGGATGGATGGATGAGGATGGATGTAGAAGGATGGGAGGGATGAGGGAAGGAATGATAAAAGGGGAGGGATAGAGGGATGGAAGGTGGAGGGATGGAAGGATAGAGGGATGGAAGGGTGGAGGATGGATGGATGGAAGGGATGGAGGGAAGGAATGATGGAAAAGGGATAGAGGGATAGAAGGAGGATGGAAGGGTAGAGGGATGGGATGGAGAGGGACGGGATGGATGGGAGGGAAGGATGGATGGAGATGGATGGAAGAGGACGGAAGGGTAGAGGGATGGGATGGAGGATGGAGGGATGGAAGGGTAGAGGGATGGAAGGTGAGGGATGGAAGGGTAGAGGACGGGATGGATGGATGGAGTGGATGGAATGGGTAGAGGATGGAAGGGCAGAGGGACGGAAGGATGGAGGATGGAGGGAAGGAATGATGGAAAAGGGGAGGGATAGAGGGATGGAAGGGTGGAGGGATGGAAGGGTGGAGGGATGGAATGAATAGAGGGATGGAAGGGTAGAGGGACGGAAGGGTAGAGGGATGGAAGGATGGGAGGGACGGAGGGAAGGAATGATGGAAAAGGAAAGGGATAGAGGGATGGAAGGTGGAGGGATGGAAGGGTGGAGGGATAGAAGGATAGAGGGATGGAATGGTAGAGGGACGAAGGGTAGAGGGATGGAAGGTAGAGGGATGGAAGGATGGGAAGGATGGAGGGAAGGAATGATGGAAAAGGGAGGGATAGAGGGATGGAAGGGTGGAGGGATGGGAAGGTGGAGGGATGAAGGATAGAGGGATGGAAGGGTAGAGGGATGGAAGGGCAGAGGGATGAAGGATGGGAGGGATGGGAGGGGAAGGAATGATGGAAAAGGGGAGGGATAGAGGGACGGAAGGGTGATGAAGGTGGAGGGATGGAAGGATAGAGGGATGGAAGGGTAGAGGGATGGAAGGGTAGAGGGATGGAAGGATGGGAGGATGGAGGGAAGGAATGATGGAAAAGGAGGGATAGAGGGATGGAAGGGGTGGAGGGATGGAAGGGTAGAGGGATGGGATAGTAGAGGGATGGGATGGATGGATGGAGGGATGGATGGATGGAGGGATGAAAAGGGTGAGGGATGGAAGGGTAGAGGGATGGAATGAATGGATGGGAGGGATGGAAGGGTAGAGGGATGGAAGGGTAGAGGGAGATAGAATGGGAGGGATGGAGGGAAGGAACAAAGGAAAAGGGGAGTGGATAAAGAGATGGAAGGGTGGAGGGATGGAAGGGTAGAGAATGGAATGGCAAGAGGGATGTGGATGGATGATGGAGAGATAGATGGATGGAGGGATGGAAGGGTAGAGGGATGGAAGGGTAGAGGATGGGATGGATGGATGGAGGGATGGGATGGTAGAGGGATGGAAGGATGGGAGGATGGAGGGAAAAAATGATGGAAAAGGGAGGGATAGAGGGGATGGAAGGGTGGAGGGATGGGATAGTAGAGGGATGAGATAGATGGATGGAGGGATGGATGGATGGAGGGATGGAAGGGTAGAAGGATGGAAGGGTAGAGGGATAGGATGAATGAAGAGATAGAAGGTAGAGGGATGGAAGGGTAGAGGGATGGAAGGATGGGAGGGATGAGGGAAGGAATGATGGAAAAGGGAGGAATAGAGATATGGAAGGGTGGAGGGATAGATGATGGAGGGATGGAAGGGTGGGAGGATGGAAGGGTAGAGGGATGTGATGATGGATGAGAATGGATGGATGGAGGGATGGAAGGGTAGAGGGATGGAAGGGTAGAGGGATGGGATGGATGGAGGATGGAAGGGTGAGGGATGGGATGGATGGATGGATGAGGATGGAAGGGTGGAGGATGGGATAGTAGAGGGATGGGATGATGGATGGAGGGATAGATGGATGGAGGGATGGAAGGGTAGAGGGATGGAAAGGGTAGAGGGATGGGATGGATGGATGGAGGGATGAAGGGTAGAGGGATGGATGGATAGATGAAGGGATGGAAGGGTGGAGAGATAGATGGATAGAGAGATGGAAGGGTAGAGGGATGGGATGGATGGATGGAGGATGGAAGGGTAGAGAAAGGGATGGAAAGGGTGAAGGGATGGAAGGGTGGAGGGATGGAAGGGAAAGGGATGAATGGTAGAGGATGGGATGGATGGATGGAGGGATGGAAGGGTAGAGGGATGGAAGGGTAGAGGATGGAATGGATGGATGGAGGGATGGAAGGGTAGAGGATGGGAAGATGGTGGATGGAAGGATGGAGGGAAGGAATGATGGAAAAGGGAGGGATAGAGGATGGAAGGGTGGAGGATGGAAGGTAGAGGATGGGATAGATGGATGGAGGGATGGAAGGGTAGAGGGATGGAAGGTAGAGGATGGGATGGATGATGGAGGGATGGAAGGATGTAGAGGGATAGGGATGGATGGATGGAGGGATGAAGGGTGGAAGAGATGGATGAATAGAGGATGAAGGTAGAGGGATGATAGATGGATGAGGAAAAGGTGGAGGGATAGATAGATGGATGGAGGGATGGAAGAATGGAGAGATGGATGGATAGAGATAGAAGGGTGTGAGGGATAGATGGATAGAGAGATGGAAGGTAGAGAGATGAGATAGATAGATAGAGAATGGAAAAGTGGAGAGATAGATGAATAGAGAGATAGAAAATGAAATGAAGAGGATAAGAGAGATAGATGAATAAGAGATAGATAGATAGATAGATGGATAGAGAGGATGGATGGAAGAATAGAGGATGGGATGGATGGATGGATGGATAGAAAAGAGATGAAAAATGGTGGATAGGGATGGATGGATAGATGGAAAGGGATGGAAGGGTGGAGGAATAGATGGATAGAGAGATGGAAGGTGGAGAGATAGAAGGGTAGAGGGATGGGATGGATGGATGGAGGGATGGAATTATGGAAAAAGGGAGAGATGAAAGGATGGGAGGCTGGAAGGATGGAAGGATGGAGAGATGGAAGAATGGAGAGGTGGAGGGATGGAGAGATGGAGGGGGAAAAATAAGAGGAGTGTTTGTTTACTGTTCAGCTGTTCTCCCAAATTTGTATACGCTGATTCACCTTTTCTTTAGAACACATAGTATTACAGTAATACAGCCAGACCTGCTACTGCAGTAGAGCCATATACACACTGAACACATAGTATTACAGTAATACAGCCAGACCTGCTACTGCAGTAGAGCCATATACACACTGAACACATAGTATTACAGTAATACAGCCAGACCTGCTACTGCAGTAGAGCCATATACACACTGAACACATAGTATTACAGTAATACAGCCAGACCTGCTACTGCAGTAGAGCCATATACACACTGAACACATAGTATTACAGTAATACAGCCAGACCTGCTGCTACTGCAGTAGAGCCATATACACACTGAACACATAGTATTACAGTAATACAGCCAGACCTGCTACTGCAGTAGAGCCATATACACACTGAACACATAGTATTACAGTAATACAGCCAGACCTGCTACTGCAGTAGAGCCATATACACACTGAACACATAGTATTACAGTAATACTGCCAGACCTGCTACTGCAGTAGAGCCATATACACACTGAACACATAGTATTACAGTAATACAGCCAGACCTGCTACTGCAGTAGAGGCATATACACACTGAACACATAGTATTACAGTAATACAACCAGACCTGCTACTGCAGTAGAGCCATATACACACACAGACACATAGTATTACAGTAATACAGCCAGACCTGCTACTGCCAGTAGACATCATCTACCACCTAACACATGTTAGTAATACAGCCAGACCTGCTACTGCAGTAGAGCCATATACACACTGAACATAGTGTACAGTAATACAGCCAGACCTGCTACTGCAGCAGAGCCATATACACTAGACATAGTATTACAGTAATACAGCCAGACCTGCTACTGCAGTAGAGGCCATATACATGAACACATAGTATTACAGTAATACAGCCAGACCTGCTACTGCAGTAGAGCCATATACACACTGAACACATAGTATTACAGTAATAGCCAAGAGGCCTGCTACTGCAGCAGAGCCATATCTACACTGAACACATAGTATTACAGTAATACAGCCAGACCTGCTACTGCAGTGAGCCATATACACACTGAACACATAGTATTACAGTAATACAACCAGACCTGCTACTGCAGTAGAGGCCATATACACACTGAACACATAGTATTACAGTAATACAGCCAGACCTGCTACTGCAGTAGAGCCATATACACACTGAACACATAGTATTACAGTAATACAGCCAGACCTGCTACTGCAGTAGAGCCATATACACACTGAACACATAGTATTACAGTAATACA
>NW_025748402.1:0-35525 GCF_021184085.1 Oncorhynchus gorbuscha
CAGTCATATTAGAAGCCAATTCCATTTGTCCTTTTTTTTTTGTTAAATGGCCCCGTTTACACCTGATCAGTTCCACGTGGAGGCCCAGAGGAACTAGCTCTATCGCCAGGATCAGATTCAGAAAAGCTGCATTGTGTCGGCATTGGGCAGCTGCGTACACACACACCTCAACCAACACACAGTAACAACACATGGTTTTGAATACTCTGTAGGGGCCAACGTTGCCTTTACGGTTGTAACCTGTAACATTTTAAACTCTCCATATGTCTCCCCTCTGCAGGTTCCTCGTGGGCAACAAGAGCGACCTCCGTGACACCTGCAGCTGTGACCCCGCTCCATCAAGGTCGAAGGTCAGGTGACACGGGATCAGGCCCAGAAGTTTGCAGTTGCCCACGGGATGATTCTGTTTGAAACGTCTGCTAAAAGCCTCCCTGGAGGAGGAGGAGGAGGAGGAGGAGAACCAGGAGGGGGGCATCAGGACAGCGTGGAGGATGTGTTCATGGCCCTGGCCTCCAGGCTGAAGAGACAGACCAGACCCCCTCCCCCGGTTCTCAACAACACAGGAGTGTCTGGGTCCTATTGTGGGTCCTATACAGGGACATCTTCTTTCAGACTGCCAGCCAAGAAGAACCCTCAGAAAGACTTCTGGACATGCACCTGTTGAGAGAGGCAGGGTGAGAAGAGGGATAGAACATGGGAGGGGGAACAGGGGAATTTAGGGTGCCCACCAAGAACTCAGAGAAAGAGTTCTGGACATATACCTGAAGGAAGGAAGGGAGAGTGGGAAATCCTCTCTGATCAAGCATCTTTATCAGTGGTGGCTGGTGAGGGGAGGACTGCTCATAATAATGGCTGCTCTCAGATCTATAGCCTGCTCTCAGATCTGTTGTCTCCTTCTATAGCCTGCTCTCAGATCTGTTGTCTCCTTCTATAGCCTGCTCTCAGATCTGTTGTCTCCTTTTATAGCCTGCTCTCAGATCTGTTGTCTCCTTCTATAGCCTGCTCTCAGATCTGTTGTCTCCTTCTATAGCCTGCTCTCAGATCTGTTGTCTCCTTCTATAGCCTGCTCTCAGATCTGTTGTCTCCTTCTATAGCCTGCTCTCAGATCTGTTGTCTCCTTCTATAGCCTGCTCTCAGATCTGTTGTCTCCTTCTATAGCCTGCTCTCAGATCTGTCTCCTTCTATAGCCTGCTCTCAGATCTGTTGTCTCTTTTATAGCCTGCTCTCAGATCTGTTGTCTCCTTTTATAGCCTGCTCTCAGATCTGTTGTCTCCTTCTATAGCCTGCTCTCAGATCTGTTGTCTCCTTCTATAGCCTGCTCTCAGATCTGTTGTCTCCTTCTATAGCCTGCTCTCAGATCTGTTGTCTCCTTCTATAGCCTGCTCTCAGATCTGTTGTCTCCTTCTATAGCCTGCTCTCAGATCTGTTGTCTCCTTCTATAGCCTGCTCTCAGATCTGTTGTCTCCTTCTATAGCCTGCTCTCAGATCTGTTGTCTCCTTCTATAGCCTGCTCTCAGATCTGTTGTCTCCTTCTATAGCCTGCTCTCAGATCTGTTGTCTCCTTCTATAGCCTGCTCTCAGATCTGTTTGGTACCCAGGATAAAGCATTAACCAAAGGGTCGTTCTACGAATTCGGTGTCTTTTGAAAACGTTTTGACTTCACCTCATTTTAACATTCTGTCGTAAAGAGGACATGTTGAACTTCATTAAGTTTCCCATCGCAACCGGTTAAAGACGGAAATTACTATAGCAAGTGCCAAATAATGTAACGGGGTTGACCGTAACGTGGGGCGGTTGACCGTAACGTGGGGCGGTTGACCGTAACGTGGGGCGGTTGACCGTAACGGGGTGGGGTTGACCGTAACGGGGTGGGGTTGACCGTAACGGGGTGGGGTTGACCGTAACGGGGTGGGGTTGACCGTAACGGGGTGGGGTTGACCGTAACGGGGTGGGGTTGACCGTAACGGGGTGGGGTTGACCGTAACCGAGGTTGACGATGTCATCTTAAATCAGCCATGAAACCCCTTATGACAGGGGGAATGGAAGCTTGTTACTGTATGTGCAACAGGCTTCCCAAAACATTTTTTAATTGTTAAAACATTTTTAGACTGTCTGTCTGTTGGTAACAGGGTTGACTTTTACGCTTCGACCCGCTCAGTTTTACTCCACAAAACACCAGAACATGGTGAAAGAATAGAACCAGCTGTTTTGACATTATGATTTGACTACTAGATGTTCAATGTTTCTTTGGGAAGAAATATTTAAAATGGGAATATTTTCACCATTATTAAAATGAGAGTTCATTTAATTTAACTTAACAGGGTTTGACCTTAAACCTGAGGGACTGAATCACTAATCACAATAAAATAACTAGGGCTTTACAATGATGGAGAAATGTTGGGATGAAAGGGGTTAAATCTTCTTAGAAGTCGGAGAGGGTGCACGGAGGGACATTTCAAAATGCCGAAGTCTATTCCTATTAAATCAGATGTATTGAATTCTCCATGTGGTCTATTAAATGGCACTAAATTGAATATAACAGGCTTTTTAAAATTCAATATTGGTGCTCAATTTATTCCTAAAATATCAAAGGGAACGCAAAAAGGCCCTCATTTCGTGGAATGACCCGAAAACAGTGGAGACTCTTGAATACACTCCCCTGGAAGTACTGCATACTGAAGCTTGTGCAGTGGGTCGTCTTTTATGTGTCTCGATCTGTCCATCTTTGCGTTATGGTCATTGTATAGCAGGAAAGATATGACTGTACATTTCCATTCATGATGTGTGTAAATGTTTTCCATATTCAATAAAGTAATCAATGTTCTTCAAAGTTGTAATCAATAGTACTACTCTTTGAACTGAATTGTGTTTTTATATTGTTCATCCCATTGGCAGTTTGTCTGATTTTCACAGGGATCTAATGTAGGTCTGTAATAGTTTTCAGTGTTCATTTTGAAGTTAGTTTACTTGCAAAACTATGTACTACAGCAGAGCAGGACTAGAACACGTTCGATATGTTTCTTGATCTCTGGATGAGAAGGAGACAATCGCTGCCCCGGGATATCAACTGTGAAAAGGTTACACTTCACAACCGATTTACTCCCTGGAAACACTCCCTTTTCCATGGTTACTGTGGTAGAGGGACTACACTGGAGGAGTGGTGTGCTGGTCATGCAGGAGTGTGGGCAGTTGAGAATGGTGTGTGTGACCGAGGTGGCACATGACCCTTCTGCTCAGTGCAGCAGACAACACACATGCCACCAACAGCTGTGTGTGTGTGGCACGACAGTATGGTGCAACATTCATCGGTTAGCTGACAGAGAGGTCCTTCTCGGTTCTCTCTCCTTTCACGGACTTCCTGAACTGACTGAATCAGAACAAGTGGAAGGTCCCTCCTGGTTGCCTTTAAGCACTGGTCTCAGGTCAGGGAGTTGATAAAGTCTGAATCAAAACAAGTGGAAGGTGCCTCCTGGTTGCCTTTAACACTGGTCTCAGGTCAGGGAGTTGATAAAGCGTCTCAGAGTAGGACGGCTCATCTAGGATCAGGTCCCATGTCAACTCATTACCATCGACTTGACTCATAATGGTTCATTTGGGGTGAGTTTAATCTGATCCTAGGTCTGCACTATATCTGTGTTTTATAAACCTACCTCTTGTTTATAGCTCTTTTTACAAACACAAAATAATGACCTCTATCTCAAATCAGTCCAGGAGTTAATTTCATTGATAACACGTCTAGGGTGACAAGCAAGCAAGGAGAAACTTCCTGTCAGGAACTTCCTGTCACATCTAGGTTGACAGGCAAGCAAGGAGGAACTTCCTGTCACGTCTAGGGTGACAGGCCAGAAAGGAGGAACCAGATTCTAGATGAAGATCCTATATTGACTACTGTTGGTAACACTGTTATATAACCTATAGATGGTAACACTGAGTTATATAACCTATAGATGGTAACACTGAGTTATATAACCTATAGATGGTAACACTTATATAACCTATAGATGGTAACACTGAGTTATATAACCTATAGATGGTAACACTGAGTTATATAACCTATAGATGGTAACACTGAGTTATATAACCTATAGATGGTAACACTTATATAACCTATAGATGGTAACACTGAGTTATATAACCTATAGATGGTAACACTGAGTTATATAACCTATAGATGGTAACACTGAGTTATATAACCTATAGATGGTAACACTGAGTTATATAACCTATAGATGGTAACACTTATATAACATATAGATGGTAACACTGAGTTATATAACCTATAGATGGTAACACTTATATAACATATAGATGGTAACACTGAGTTATATAACCTATAGATGGTAACACTGAGTTATATAACCTATAGATGGTAACACTGCGTTATATAACCTATAGATGGTAACACTGAGTTATATAACCTATAGATGGTAACACTGAGTTATATAACCTATAGATGGTAACACTGTTATATAACCTATAGAGGGTAACACTGTTATATAACCTATAGATGGTAACACTGAGTTATATAACCTATAGAGGGTAACACTGAGTTATATAACCTATAGAGGGTAACACTGAGTTATATAACCTATAGATGGTAACACTGTTATATAACCTATAGATGGTAACACTGAGTTATATAACCTATAGATGGTAACACTGTTATATAACCTATAGATGGTAACACTGAGTTATATAACCTATAGATGGTAACACTGAGTTATATAACCTATAGATGGTAAAACTGAGTTATATAACCTATAGATGGTAACACTGAGTTATATAACCTATAGATGGTAACACTGAGTTATATAACCTATAGATGGTAACACTGAGTTATATAACCTATAGATGGTAACACTGAGTTATATAACCTATAGATGATAACACTGAGTTATATAACCTATAGATGGTAACACTGAGTTATATAACCTCTAGATGGTAACATTATCTTCTGATCTTGTGTGAAGATAATGTTCTATACACTGATCTTTACAGGAAACCTACTGATCCTAACAGTTTGTTGAGGGCTGATAGTTGTCACCCGCTTCCCTTGAAAATAGTTTGCCCTACAGCCAATTCTGTGGAATCGAAAGAATTTGCAAAAAAACTCTCATATTTCGATAGAAATATGGCTGAGACGCAAAGATAATTCAAGGAGAGGGGGTACAAAAAATGACAGATTAATGCTGTCAATGAAAAAAATTCTAAACAAAACGAGACATGACCTTTGTCAAGGTCAGTCTCGTAAAAAGAAGCATTATTGTGTTCTAACTACCCGCTAATTCAAAACGTTCTGAACAAATTAAGGGAATCGTTCACAAACATTGGCACATTCTAAGATGTGGTCCTTCTGTAGCTCAGTTGGTAGAGCATGGCGCTTGTAATGCCAGGGTAGTGGGTTCGATTCCCGGGACCACCCATACGTAGAACGTATGCACACATGACTGTAAGTCGCTTTGGATAAAAGCGTCTGCTAAATGGCATATATTATAAGATCCGATAACAGTATTGGTAATGTGTTTTCAGAACTTCCCTTGGTCGCGTTCTCGCGGGGCAGAAATCTCAGAGATCAATTGGTGAACTCTAATTTACCACCCCAAGATATCCCTGCACAACGTCTACTGGATGGAAACTACAAGTGTAATGGCTGTGCTCAAGGCAATGGCACTTATAAATGTAGATCCTTCATACAGGGAAACAGATCCCAATCAAAGGTGTTATCACGTGCTTCACTAAGGCAGTTATTTATCTTATAACTTGTCCTTGTGGTAAGAATGATGTGGGTTAAACAAAGCGAGATTTAAAAGTACTAATCTCAGAGCGTCGTAGCACCATTAGATGTAAAAACTCGATTTACCCAGATGCGGCCCTCTTTTCGGAAGCAAACCACTCGATTTCGTCTCTACGTTACATTGGCATCGAACATGTCGCCCTTCATGGAGAGGAGGTGACCTCGATCATTTATTCTGAAAACGAGAGGCTGCCTGGATCTTTAACTTAAAGACCCCTTGCTCCCTTCGGTCTCAACGTAGACTTAGATCTGGACGTGCAAGCCATTCTTGTGATTATTGTGATTTTGCCATTGTAAATGTGTGTACCGGTAGGTTTATGTAGCCAAATTGTATCTATGATCGTACGCTATCAATTTATGTTTTTTGTATGCTATTTTAATATATTAACCAATGATATCAGGCCACACCCGGCCATGATTACAGACACCTGTGTGTGTCTATTGACACTATATAAACGAGTCATCCAGCGGTGTTTGTCATTATACCCTGATGAAGACAGCTTGTCTGTCGAAACGTAGGACATTACATTATTGCATCTGGCCTCCTTGAATGTGTGGCTCCTTCATTTTTCAAACACTGAGTTATATGACCTCATATCCCCTAATCCCTGTTATCAGTCAATATAGATCAACCTGTACCTTCAATATCCCCTAATCCCTGTTATCAATCAATATAGATCAACCTGTACCTGTACCTGTATGGTCGATACAATCACTATGGTCGATATATTCACTATGCCTCACTATGGTCGATACAATCACTATGCCTCACTATGGTCGATATATTCACTATGCCTCACTATGGTCGATACAATCACTATGCCTCACTATGGTCGATATATTCACTATGCCTCACTATGGTCGATATATTCACTATGCCTCACTATGGTCACTACAATCACTATGCCTCACTATGGTCGATACAATCACTACGCCTCTTAGTGTGTCTCAGTTATTCTTTCTAAAAGCCCAACAGCAGCAGGTGTTGTGAGTTTACACTCAGCATACACAGACATATACACAGACACAGACACAGACATATACAGATATATACACAGTCAGATACACAGACACAGACACAGACACAGTCAGATACACAGACACAGACACAGACATATACACAGACACAGACACAGTCATATACACAGACACAATCATATACACAGTCATATACACAGTCATATACACAGACACAGTCATATACACAGACACAGACACAGACACAGTCATATACACAGTCATATACACAGACACAGTCATATACACAGTCATATACACAGACACAGTCATATACACAGACACAGTCATATACACAGTCATATACACAGTCATATACACAGACACAGTCATATACACAGACACAGACACAGACACAGTCATATACACAGTCATATACACAGACACAGTCATATACACAGACACAGACACAGACACAGTCATATACACAGTCATATACACAGACACAGTCATATACACAGACACAGACACAGTCATATACACAGTCATATACACAGACACAGTCATATACACAGAAACAGACACAGTCATATACACAGACACAGACATATACACAGACACAGTCATATACACAGACACAGACACAGTCATATACACAGACACAGTCATATACACAGACACATACACAGACATATACACAGTGTTGCTACTATGCTGTGTTGTCATGTTGTGTTGCTACCATGCTGTGTTGTCATGTTGTGTTGCTACCATGCTGTGTTGTCATGTTGTGTTGCTACCATGTTGTGTTGTCATGTTGTGTGGCTACCATGCTGTGTTGTCATGTTGTGTTGCTACCATGCTGTGTTGTTGTGTTGTGTTGTCATGTTGTGTTGCTACCATGCTGTGTTGTCATGTTGTGTTGCTACCATGTTGTGTTGTCATGTTGTGTGGCTACCATGCTGTGTTGTCATGTTGTGTTGCTACCATGCTGTGTTGTTGTGTTGCCATGTTGTGTTGCTACTATGCTGTGTTGTCATGTTGTGTTGCTACCATGCTGTGTTGTCATGTTGTGTTGCTACCATGTTGTGTTGTCATGTTGTGTGGCTACCATGCTGTGTTGTCATGTTGTGTTGCTACCATGCTGTGTTGTCATGTTGTGTTGCTACCATGCTGTGTTGTCATGTTGTGGTGCTACCATGCTGTGTTGTCATGTTGTGTTGCTACCATGCTGTGTTATGTGGTGTTGCTACCATGTTGTGTTGCTACCATGCTGTGTTGTTGTGTTGCTACCATGCTGTGTTGTTGTGTTGCTACCATGCTGTGTTGTCATGTTGTGTTACTACTATGCTGTGTTGTCATGTTGTGTTGCTACCATGCTGTGTTGTCATGTTGTGTTGCTACCATGCTGTGTTGTCATGTTGTGTTGCTACCATGCTGTGTTGTCATGTTGTGTTGCTACCATGCTGTGTTGTCATGTTGTGTTGCTACCATGCTGTGTTGTCATGTTGTGTTGCTACCATGCTGTGTTGCTACCATGCTGTGTTGTCGTGTGCTGCCATGCTATGTTGTTGTCTCAGGTCTCTCTGTATGTAGTGTTGTGGTGTCTCTCTTGTCCTGATGTGTGTTTTGTCCTATATTTATATTTTTAATCCCAGCCCCCGTCCCCGCAGGAGGACTTTTGTCTTCCGGTAGGCCGTCATTGTAAATAAAACATGTGTTCTTAACTGACTTGCCTAGTTAAATAAAATAAATAAAAAGACTGCAAAATGTTAATTTCCAGGAATGAGATGTTCCTGTTTGTCATGCTCTGTTGAGAAGGAGATGACATTCCTGTCTAAATGTCTGCTGTTGGACATGGTGCTCTGTCGTATTCAGAGCCTCAGGGAAGAGGAGGGACCCATTCTAATACTGTTACATCCTTCCTCCTTTCCTTCCTCTCTCCTTGATGATAGGGACATAGAGCCTCAGGGAAGAGGAGGGACCCATTCTAATACTGTTGGCATCCTTCCTCCTTTCCTTCCTCTCTCCTTGATGATAGGGACATGGAGCCTGAGGGAAGGGAAGAGGAGGGACCCATTCTAATACTGTTACATCCTTCCTCCTTTCCTTCCTCTCCTTGATGATAGGGACATAGAGCCTCAGGGAAGAGGAGGGACCCATTCTAATACTGTTACATCCTTCCTCCTTTCCTTCCTCTCCTTGATGATAGGGACATAGAGCCTCAGGGAAGAGGAGGGACCCATTCTAATACCGTTACATCCTTCCTCCTTTCCTTCCTCTCTCCTTGATGATAGGGACATAGAGCCTCAGGGAAGAGGAGGGATCCATTCTAATACTGTTGGCATCCTTCCTCCTTTCCTTCCTCTCTCCTTGATGATAGGGACATAGAGCCTCAGGGAAGAGGAGGGACCCATTCTAATACTGTTACATCCTTCCTCCTTTCCTTCCTCTCTCCTTGGTGATGGGGACATGGAGCCTGAGGGAAGGGAAGAGGAGGGACCCATTCTAATACTGTTGGCATCCTTCCTCCTTTCCTTCCTCTCTCCTTGATGATAGGGACATAGAGCCTCAGGGAAGAGGAGGGACCCATTCTAATACTGTAGGCATCCTTCCTCCTTTCCTTCCTCTCTCCTTGGTGATAGGGACATGGAGCCTGAGGGAAGGGAAGAGGAGGGACCCATTCTAATACTGTGGGCATCCTTCCTCCTTTCCTTCCTCTCTCCTTGATGATAGGGACATGGAGCCTGAGGGAAGGGAAGAGGAGGGACCAACAGCTCAGGACCCATTCTAATACTTTATGCATCCTTCCTCCTTTCCTTCCTCTCTCCTTGATGATAGGGACATGGAGCCTGAGGGAAGGGAAGAGGAGGGACCCATTCTAATACTTTATGCATCCTTCCTCCTTTCCTTCCTCTCTCCTTGATGATAGGGACATAGAGCCTGAGGGAAGGGAAGAGGAGGGACCAGTAGCAGCAGAAGTAGCAGCAGCACTGTAGCCTGGTCCCAGATCTGTTTGTGTGCTGTCTTGCCAACTCCTATGGTCATTGTCATGTAGGATTTGACAAGACAGTCAAACAGATCTGGGACCAGCAGATAATCATGCCCTGTTCTGTTCTAATACTGGTCAATAATCACTGACCTGTGGCTGGATAAGTGGAAGCTGGGTTAGGATTGCTTTGACTCTCACCAAATCATCCTTGCCAGATCAACGGGGAGTCTGGTGAGGAGAGGAGGAGGAGGAGAGGGGAATGGAAGGGGAGAGGAAGTGAGGACAGTGGGACGAGAGGAGGGTAAGGGAGGAGAGTGGGAGGAGGAGGAGAGGGGAGAAGGGAGGAAAGGATTCATGTTTTGAATCAAATTCACTCTGGAGTGTTTGTTCTGGATTTTGTCACAAAATGCCACCCTATTCCCTATGGGCCCTGGTCAAATGTAGTGCACTCTATAGGGAATACCAAATGCCACCCTATTCCCTATGGGCCCTGGTCAAATGTAGTGCACTCTATAGGGAATACCAAATGCCACCCTATTCCCTATGGGCCCTGGTCAAATGTAGTGCACTCTATAGGGAATACCAAATGCCACCCTATTCCCTATGGGCCCTGGTGGAAAGTAGTGCACTCTATAGGGAATACCAAATGCCACCCTATTCCCTATGGGCCCTGGTTAAATGTAGTGCACTCTATAGGGAATACCAAATGCCACCCTATT
The DNA here is from genome assembly GCF_021184085.1 of Oncorhynchus gorbuscha. Taxonomy (NCBI): domain Eukaryota; kingdom Metazoa; phylum Chordata; class Actinopteri; order Salmoniformes; family Salmonidae; genus Oncorhynchus; species Oncorhynchus gorbuscha. Next base: position 10,460 of record NW_025748402.1, read on the forward strand.
CCCTATGGGCCCTGGTCAAATGTAGTGCACTCTATAGGGAATACCAAATGCCACCCTATTCCCTATGGGCCCTGGTCAAATGTAGTGCACTCTATAGGGAATACCAAATGCCACCCTATTCCCTATGGGCCCTGGTCAAAAGTAGTGCACTAAATAGGGAAAAGGCTGCCATTTGGGACGCTACCTAGTCTCTGATGTATAGTGAACAAAATGTATAAACACAACATGGAACAATTTCAAAGATTTTACTGAGTTACAGTTCATATAAGGAAATCAGTCAATTGAAATAAATAAATTAGGCCCTAATGTTTGGATTTCACACGACTAGGCAGGGGCGTAGCCATGGGTGGTTCTTGGAGGGAATAGGCCCACCCACTTGGCAGCCAGGCCCACCCTCTGGGGACCCAGGCTGCACCAATCAGAATGATTTTTTTCCCCCCACGAAGGGCTTTACTACAGACAGAAATACTCCTAAAAATGTCAGGGATATTTTATTTCAGTTCGTGAAACATGGGACCAACACTTTACATGCTGCGTTGATATTTCCGACCAGTGTACATGTCCTTCCAAGCTGCAGGAGAGAGGCCCTTCTAATCCATTTATACATAGTAGTAGGGGGGAATGAGATGCTCTGGGAATCCGACAGGAGCTTTGTCAGTGACAATGGCCACTAGACTGGGCATCGATTAATATGGGCACTTTGACAGTGACAATGACCACTAGACTGCGCATCGGTTAATATGGGCACTTTGACAGTGACAATGGCCACTAGACTGGGCATCGATTAATATGGGCACTTTGACAGTGACAATGGCCACTAGACTGGGCATCGGTTAATATGGGCACTTTGACAGTGACAATGGCCACTAGACTGGGCATCGATTAATATGGGCACTTTGACAGTGACAATGGCCATTAGACTGCGCATCGGTTAATATGGGCACTTTGACAGTGACAATGGCCATTAGACTGCGCATCGGTTAATATGGGCACTTTGACAGTGACAATGGCCACAATGGCATCGGTTAATATGGGCAGACAGTGACAATGGCCACTAGACTGGGCATCGATTAATATGGGCACTTTGACAGTGACAATGGCCACTAGACTGGGCATCGGTTAATATGGGCACTTTGACAGTGACAATGGCCACTAGACTGGGCATCGGTTAATATGGGCACTTTGACAGTGACAATGGCCATTAGACTGGGCATCGGTTAATATGGGCACTTTGACAGTGACAATGGCCATTAGACTGCGCATCGGTTAATATGGGCACTTTGACAGTGACAATGGCCACTAGACTGGGCATCGGTTAATATGGGCACTTTGACAGTGGCCATTAGACTGCGCATCGGTTAATATGGGCACTTTGACAGTGACAATGGCCATTAGACTGCGCATCGGTTAATATGGGCACTTTGACAGTGACAATGGCCACTAGACTGGGCATCGGTTAATATGGGCACTTTGACAGTGACAATGGCCATTAGACTGGGCATCGGTTAATATGGGCACTTTGACAGTGACAATGGGCCATCGGTTTATGGGCACTTTGACAGTGACAATGGCCATTAGATCATTGGTTAATATGGGCACTTTGACAGTGACAATGGCCATTAGACTGCGCATTGGTTAATATGGGCACTTTGACAGTGACAATGGCCATTAGACTGCGCATCGGTTAATATGGGCACTTTGACAGTGACAATGGCCATTAGACTGCGCATCGGTTAATATGGGCACTTTGACAGTGACAATGGCCATTAGACTGCGCATCGGTTAATATGGGCACTTTGACAGTGACAATGGCCATTAGACTGCGCATCGGTTAATATGGGCACTTTGACAGTGACAATGGCCATTAGACTGCGCATCGGTTAATATGGGCACTTTGACAGTGACAATGGCCATTAGACTGCGCATCGGTTAATATGGGCACTTGGTTTTTGTTTTGAATTCATATTGTTCAGATGTAGCCTGTTATCGAATAGGGCCCTATGGTAAATATATGAAATAATGAGTATGAAGTTATTATATGAAATTATTGTTTAATTTAACCTTTATTTAACCAGGTAGGCTAGTTGAGAACAAGTTCTCATTTACAACTGCGACCTGGCCAAGATAAAGCATAGCAGTGTGAACAGACAACAACACAGAGTTACACATGGAGTAAACAATTAACAAGTCAATAACATAGTAGAAAAAATAAAAAAATAATACCAAATATGCATACTGTACTTTGATAAAGATCCGCCTGTATTTCTGCCATCTCCACGGTACTACACCAGTTGAACAGGCTATCATTTATCCCTGAACGAGATCTGGTCTGTCATTCTCATTTATGCATAACAAAATCCACCGCAAACCCTCCGAAATATTTCACTGTAATCCGTATAGAACCTCTGGAACATGCTGTTCAAATTATTGATATTGTTTATTCCCCAAAAACCACGTGTCATGTCAAATCCACCTTTGACCTGTCGGGGATGACGTTTATAAAGAGGTGGGCGGGGTGGTTGCTCCCTTTGGTGAATTCTCTGCCTCCACTCAAACGAGCGCAGTCTGTAGTTGCGTGATCACAGCTGGTCTCTCCTCAGTCAGTCATCCAGCAAGCCTCCTGTACCACCACACGCACTGTACACTAGATCCTGGATTTGATCAGAAATGTTTTTCTGTAGATCGGTTTGGCAGAGACTGGGGCTCCTGGCACGAATGACAGTCGCCCCACCTTTATCCAGAAATGGTGAGTGGATTAGAAGTGGTCCAATTTGATGGAGTATATTGTATTAGTTTGGGATATTTTTACATTAATCGTTTGTTACATCCTAGCGGACGCGTCACGCGTGCGTGATGTGGGGATTTACGCGAAGGTCAATGCAATTACAGTTGGTTTTAATGACCGTCTGTGTAAACAGTTGAGCTTGATTTTATACATTTGGATGGTTTGTCCAACATTGGGTGAATTTTCTATGCAAAGTTTCAGGATTTTTATAATCAATGCAGTTTCCTTCAAATTGCGCGACATTTATGGACTTCATTCATTCCGGGATGATCCACTGCGCCATTCTTTACTAGTTTATTGAAAAACATTGCAAGAAAAGTTACATGTAATCATTTCAATCTTACATTATTGCTGAGCGCTTGTTGGGGCAGTACGCCCCCTTTTCCGTTGGGGAGGTGTGTCCATGTCCACAAAGATTAGAACATGCAGCTCTGCACATTTTAGTTACGAAACAGCGCATCCTCGTCCAAAAACGACTTAATCGGTGTTATGTAACATCCAAGTATCAAGCGCATGTATTTTATCTGATATATATCCCCTAAATCGTTGCGTTATGAAGGCTAAGTGGAGATGTCGTAGTCTATATGATGTCCTATGGATATTCTTCACGTGTGATGGTAGCGTGTGTGTGTGTGTGTGTGTGTGTGTGTGTGTGTGTGTGTGTGTGTGTGTGTGTGTGTGTGTGTGTGTGTGTGTGTGTGTGTGTGTGTGTGTGTGTGTGTGTGTGTGTGTGTGTGTGTGTGTGTGTGTGTGTGTGTGTGTGAATATAGATATTTGGATTGGCCTATAGCAGCCCTACTTGAATTTGACCTGTCGAGTTCTGCAGAGGCGTCAAACTCTATAATCCAAATTGATCGTGATGTTGTATTCATTCTCTCCAGACTCATCAAAGCGTTTTGTCAGGGAGAGGGAAAATGTTATTGTTGAGTTAACAGCTTTGTGTGGGTTTGAGTCAAAGCAAGGAGAATAATGGATTTGGGTTGTATTTTTAGTGTAGCTACTTTCCCATGCACGAGCTTCATCGATAGACTGGTTCTAGTCTGGCTTCATTCCGGAACTAGAATCCCTGTTTGCTTTGTTGCATAAGGAATTTGCCCTGAGGGACATCTGAACAGTGCTGGTTTAATTTCCTGTTTTATAAATGTTTGATCCTCTCCAACCTCTCCGTGTTTTGACACTAGGATGTATATCCACCCTGATCTACAACTAGAAACATAGACATGCATTGTAACGGTAGCTTTATCCTCTGTGTATATCCACCCTGATCTACAACTAGAAACATAGACATGCATTGTAACGGTAGCTTTATCCTCTGTGTATATCCACCCTGATCTACAACTAGAAACATAGACATGCATTGTAACGGTAGCGTTATCCTCTGTGTATATCCACCCTGATCTACAGCTAGAAGCATAGACATGCATTGTAACGGTAGCTTTATCCTCTGTGTATATCCCCCTGATCTACAACTAGAAACATAGACATGCATTGTAACGGTAGCTTTATCCTCTGTGTATATCCACCCTGATCTACAGCTAGAAACATAGACATGCATTGTAACGGTAGCGTTATCCTCTGTGTATATCCTCCCTGATCTACAACTAGAAACATAGACATGCATTGTAACGGTAGCTTTATCCTCTGTGTATTTCACCCTGCTCTACAACTAGAAACATAGACATGCATTGTAACGGTAGCTTTATCCTCTGTGTATTTCAGCCTGCTCTACAACTAGAAACATAGACATGCATTGTAACGGTAGCTTTATCCTCTGTGTATTTCACCCTGCTCTACAACTAGAAACATAGACATGCATTGTAACGGTAGCTTTATCCTCTGTGTATTTCACCCTGCTCTGCATTATATGTAGCTGACTAAGGACGTATTGATCACTAGTCAGTAATGTCTGTCAGGGCAGATGGGCGTCATGGTTAGGCTTTGGGCCTACATAGGGGCGGGCATTTCTTCATGCATGTACAGTCCTGTGTGTGTCACTGGTGTGAATGGTCTCTATTCAGCTGGAAGGAATCGGTGGGTTGGTTGTGGGGGGGGTTCAATGCTATTGTGCTATGATTGGCTGTCAGGGAGGAAACTGGGATCACGCTTGTCTGTGACACGTCTGACCTCTAGCTCAGCTTAACTGATTAGTGCCCAGCTACCTGTATAAATACCTGGGCCTTCACAGGTACAGACAGGAGGCCACTTGCTGTGTCATGGGATTAGAGAGAGCAGCAGAGTAGCTCTGGGTCAACCAGGATCAATGTCTAGGAACCACTGATGGCTGTGTTTTTAGAGGAATGTTTTACTGGCAGTGACTGTTGTGATTTGTCTTGTCCTACCTTAGTTGAGTGTATTGCCTGTGTCTGTGTCTGGATCAGAGTCTGCTAAATGGCCTCTATGTAAAAGGTGGTGTGTTTTTATTTTTTAATATTTAACCTTTGTTTAACTAGGCAAGTCAGTTAAAAACATTCTTATTTTCAACGACAGCCTAGGAACAATGGGTTAACTGCCTTGTTCAGGGCCAGAACATCAGATTTTTACCTTGTCAGCTCAGATTCAAACTAGCAACCTTCTGGTTACTGGCCCAACACTCTTAACACTAGGCTACCACTAGACTACCTGCCTGTGGTTCTGTTGACCTCTATCAGGGGGGTAGATTAGGAGTCAGCATGGTAGGGTACATGTGGTTCTGTTGACCTCTATCAGGGGGGGTAGATGAGGAGTCAGCATGGTAGGGTACATGTGGGTTCTGTTGACCTCTATCAGGGGGGGTAGATGTGTTCTCTGCAGAGCTGCAGGATGAAATGTGATACTCTTTACATGGAGGGGAGAGTGGTTGTTGGGGTGGAGAGCTCCCTTCTGTGCATTGTTCCCTTACTGCGGCCTGCTGGGCTGCTCTACAAACACACACTCTCAACCAGAGACAGGTGAACACACACACTCTCTCAACCAGACACAGGTAAACACACACACCTCCTATAGAACACATATGTTGCTCACACACTCACCCAGAGACGGGTGTGGAAACACACACACACACACACACACACACACACACACACACACACACACACACACACACACACACACACACACACACACACACACACACACACACACACACACACACACACACACACACACACACACACACACACACACACACACACCACAGAGGCACTACTTATAGAAAGTGTCTATTGTTTTTCCCCTGTTGGCGCCCCTCTGCATTCTGGGACACATGTTGAACTTTGAACCTAGTCCCCTGTACACCACCACGGTAGTTATATTCCTGGTGTTTTCTCCTCAGGGCTGAATGTATACATTCATCTATAGAAGTCCTTTACTCTCTAATGGACTAACAGGCAGAACTAGACAGCAAAACACCAACACGATTTCCTGTGTAGTTGACTGGTTGTGTCGTGTGGCTGTGTCGTTCCTATGGTGTGTGTGTATGTGATTGACTGGTTGTGTGTCGTGTGGCTGTGTCGTTCCTATGGTGTGTGTGTATGTGATTGACTGGTTGTGTGTCGTGTGGCTGTGTCGTTCCTATGGTGTGTGTATGTGATTGACTGGTCGTGTGGCTGTGTCGTTCCTATGGTGTGTGTATGTGATTGACTGGTCGTGTGGCTGTGTCGTTCCTATGGTGTGTGTATGTGATTGACTGGTTGTGTGTCGTGTGGCTGTGTCGTTTCTATGTGTGTGTATGTGATTGACTGGTTGTGTGTCGTGTGGCTGTGTCGTGTCTATGGTGTGTGTGTATGTGATTGACTGGTTGTGTCGTGTGGCTGTGTCGTTCCTATGGTGTGTGTATGTGATTGACTGGTTGTGTGTCGTGTGGCTGTGTCGTTCCTATGGTGTATGTGATTGACTGGTTGTGTGTCGTGTGGCTGTGTCGTTTCTATGGTGTGTGTGTATGTGATTGACTGGTTGTGTGTATGTGTTCTGTGTGATTTTTAGGGAGTGTTTGGGTGACGGTGTAGCAGAGGAGAGGATCTTTGGTCGAGGAAGGACGAGGTTTTATGTCGTGTGGCTGTGTCATTCCTATGGTGTGTGTATGTGATTGACTGGTTGTGTGTACGTGTTCTGTGTGTGATTTTTAGGGAGTGTTTGGGTGACTGTGTAGCAGAGGAGAGGATCTTTGGTCCAGGAAGGACGAAGTTTTATTTATGTCTGTGTTCTAAATGCACCACCATTGCCAGTGTTGATAGGATCAGGCTATTTAGCCTGAGAGCCAATCCTGTCAACCCTGGCAGTATGTTTACTGAAGACTAGGCTCCTGCTCTCCACCCAGCCCTACTGGCCATGTGGACCATGTGGACCATGTGGACCATGCCACCCACCCACACAACAATAACAACAATCACTACCCATTATGGAGATTTATGGTCTTATTTCAAATCTCTATTGCTCCATTTGGGTCTTTCTTTAGTGTTGTTAATAGGGAGCCTAGTGGTTAGAGTGTAGAGGTAGCCTAGTGGTTAGAGTGTAGAGGTGGCAGGGTAGCCTAGTGGTTAGAGTGTAGAGGTGGCAGGGTAGCCTAGTGGTTAGAGTGTAGAGGTGGCAGGGTAGCCTAGTGGTTAGAGTGTAGAGGGTGGCAGGGTAGCCTAGTGGTTAGAGTGTAGAGGGTGGCAGGGTAGCCTAGTGGTTAGAGTGTAGAGGGTGGCAGGGTAGCCTAGTGGTTAGAGTGTAGAGGGTGGCAGGGCAGCCTGGAGGTGTGTTGGGTCTTTGTCCTGTTGAAAAACAAATTATAGTCCCATTAAGCGCCAACCAGATGGGATGGTGTATCGCTGGTTAAGTGTGCCTTGAAATCTAAATTCATCTGTGTCACCAGTAAATCCCCATCACACCTCCTCCATGCTTTATGGTGATGGCTGCTACTTAGAAGAATCTTTCACAGACAGGAACCTTGACCATTTTTGGTAAACCGCCTTTTTGAGATCTTCATTATCCACAGTCTTTGGTAGCTCTCTCTTCTGGTCCGTCCCCTAACCATGTCCCCCTCTCCACTGGGTCTCCTCACAGTGGTTCCAGTGCGGCAGATGTCCGTCGGGATCCCCGGTGGCTCTGCCACCAACGTGGCGTACGCCGTTCTGTGTGGAGGAGGCCTCACTGCCGCTGTGGTCTACGTAAGTACTGATTCAAGATCGGTTGTGTGTTTGTTCCTAAGTTTAAAGGATAAGGCCTGGGCAGTACATGCTGATCCTAGATCAGATTTGTGCCTGAAGGGTACCATCCACTCAGAACTGTATTCTACTATTTGTGTATCACGCTAGACATTGATCTTAGGTCAGTTTTTTTTGTTTCCTCCCATAATGGTTAAGGTGATCTGGAGAGCAAACACTGATCTGAAGTCTGTGCTTGAAGGTTAACTTGAAAACTAAGCATGCTATATAGTTTAATTTCAAGCATATTGACATTAAGTATAGATTTTTCCTGACTCTTCCCAGATCAGTTTTCCACACTATAATCCAATTCATAAACGTTAGGACACCTGACCCCAGGTCAGTGGTTTGGTTAGGGAACAGACCCCAGGTCAGTGGTTTGGTTAGGGAACAGTCCCCAGGTCAGTGGTTTGGTTAGGGAACAATGCATAAACATTAGGACACCTGACCCCAGGCCAGTGGTTTGGTTAGGGAACAGACCCCAGGTCAGTGGTTTGGTTAGGGAACAGACCCCAGGTCAGTGGTTTGGTTAGGGAACAGACCCCAGGTCAGTGGTTTGGTTAGGGAACAGACCCCAGGTCAGTGGTTTGGTTAGGGAACAGACCCCAGGCCAGTGGTTTGGTTAGGGAACAGACCCCAGGTCAGTGGTTTGGTTAGTGGTTTGGTTAGGGAACAGACCCCAGGTCAGTGGTTTGGTTAGGGAACAGACCCCAGGTCAGTGGTTTGGTTAGGGAACAGACCCCAGGTCAGTGGTTTGGTTAGGGAACAGACCCCAGGTCAGTGGTTTGGTTAGGGAACAGACCCCAGGTCAGTGGTTTGGTTAGGGAACAGACCCCAGGTCAGTGGTTTGGTTAGGGAACAGACCCCAGGTCAGTGGTTTGGTTAGGGAACAGACCCCAGGTCAGTGGTTTGGTTAGGGAACAGACCCCAGGTCAGTGGTTTGGTTAGGGAACAGACCCCAGGTCAGTGGTTTGGTTAGGGAACAGACCCCAGGTCAGTGGTTTGGTTAGGGAACGGTGTGAAGGAGAGGCTGTGGAGAACAGGCTACTCTGGTGAATGGAGGTCGTGTTTATTATGTAGTTGACCCTTGACCTGTTGAGAACAGGTTCCTCTGGTGAATGGAGGTCGTGTTTATTATGTAGTTGATCTCTCACGCACAAATATAATGCTAACCTCCCCTTGTAATTGTAATGATGAGAGGTTAGCATGTCCTGGGGGGTATGATATAAAATGCTAACCTCCCTTTGTAAATGTAATGATGAGAGGTTAGCATGTCCTGGGGTGTATGATATAAAATGCTAACCTCCCTCTGTAATTGTAATGATGAGAGGTTAGCATGTCCTGTGGGTATGATATAAAATGCTAACCTCCCTCTGTAATTGTAATGATGAGAGGTTAGCATGTCCTGGGGGTTATGATATAAAATGCTAACCTCCCTCTGTAATTGTAATGATGAGAGGTTAGCATGTCCTGGGGGGTATGATATAAAATGCTAACCTCCCTTTGTAAATGTAATGATGAGAGGTTAGCATGTCCTGGGATGTATGATATAAAATGCTAACCTCCCTCTGTAATTGTAATGATGAGAGGTTAGCATGTCCTGTGGGTATGATATAAAATGCTAACCTCCCTCTGTAATTGTAATGATGAGAGGTTAGCATGTCCTGGGGGGTATGATATAAAATGCTAACCTCCCCTTGTAATTGTAATGATGAGAGGTTAGCATGTCCTGGGGGGTATGGATATTGGTGTGTGACTTTCTCACTCATCATTATTCAGGATTGTCTGTAATCATGGTAACATCCACATTACTTTATCATATTTTATTCTTATTTATAATGACTCTAAAATGACACTTTGTTTACCATTTTATTTCTATATAAAATAATCTGGAACAACCAAAACAAAGCAGTATAGTCACAAGCTTGACGTCGTCGTCCGGTGCTCTGAATATGGGACCAAATACTACACTTTGGACTACTTAACACTCATACAAGTTAAATTCTCCCAAAACTGTTAGCCCCCCCCCATTTTAGGGGACCATGTACAAAAAGTTTTGTAATTTCTAAACGGTTCACCAGGTATGGATGAAGATACCCTCCAATTGAAAGCTGACAGTCTGCGTTTGAACCTCTAGTTATTTACATTAAAGTGCGTACAGAGCCAAAACCCACTTCTGGAGCTCACTGTATAGCCTTGTGGTAACTGTTGTCATGGAGAATCCTTACCGCAGCAGTGGTGCTTTTTAAAGACCGTTATACCCGTTCTACAGAGAACCGTTGCCAAGGACGTTCGCTTAGGCCACTCCTTTATTTAAAACTACACTGTTACTTACTAGTGCTGAGGGAAGAGAGGATTCAGGTTCTCAACTTAGATCAAGGCAGCCATTTTGAAATGCAGCTAGATTCACTTTCTGTGTTCTTTGAATGTGGCGTGTCCCTCCAACCTCTCTGTCTGGTCCATTCAGGCTTACAAGACAGTGAATGGTGACAGTGAGCGGTACAATGACCGACTCGCCGAGATGAACTTGAGGCCCAAGGGTGAGTTCTCAGTAGCCTACTGTCTGCACTGCCTCACACTCCATTGATCCACACTCTTGACATTCTACCAATAGACACGAACTATAGAATTTAGAACCATAGAATGTAGAATCCGAGGGGAGTTCTAGAATTTGTACTCTCAGTCTTCCAGAATTCCTCATCATAGTGGACAAGAATGGCCAGAGTTCTAGTGTCAGTTGGAGAAGGAATGTCTCATCAGAACGTTGCAACCATGACAATAATGTTTTTGTCCACACTAAGCCTGGCCAAATGTTTTCTTTTGGCATGGACCCTGTATTGGCGCTGCCACCGACATGCCAGCATGGTGGAATGATCACTCTGAATGTGATTAATCTAGACTGTCAGGGCTGATTTCTGTCAGTGATTAATTGACCTGTCTGGGTTCCTGGGCCCTGTGCCCAGATCGCCTGATTGGTCTGTTGGGCTAAGCTCCTTGGTTCACATGGTGTCGCTGGCAGCTCTGATTGGTTCATGTAGTTTTAGAGTCTAGTTTTCTATTCCTACCTACATTCACCCATCCTTAGTACACTAGTGGCCATACAGTGTATAGACAAACCCTAAATCTATAGATAGACAACGGATGTCATTTTTTTCTTTTTGTGTTACAGGCGAGGCAGAGGGGGAGTTCATTTTGGACATCTTTTAGCCTGTGAGAAATGTAGCTTGAATGCTTTAGCAGATCCTGTCTCTCCGGTGCTGTGCTGATGGGAATAGAGTGCCATTTGAGACAGTGCTCTAGTCCTACCTGGCATGAAACATCTTACAACTTCCTGTCAGAACAAAATGTAACCAACTGCCGTTTCATGCGTTTGTGGTGGCGGGAGGGGGTGGCCATTTTGTAACCAACTGCCGTTTCATGCGTTTGTGGTGGCGGGAGGGGGCGGCCATTTTGTAACCAACTGCTGCTTCATGCGTTTGTGGTGGCGGGAGGGGGCGGCCATTTTGTAACCAACTGCCGTTTGATTTTGTAGGCTTCGCTATTCGATCACATCAACATTAAATGAAATTCTACACTTCCCCTGACACACCTGGCACTGGTGGCCAGTTTGTCATTGCTAGCTAACAACCCTTCAATAACTAACTTGGATTTCTACACATATTCAACGACCTCTAGCCCTTTTAAACATTCTAAACTCTCCTTTACCTGTTTCCAAAATAGCTCCAATAAGCTGGGCACACTTGAAAAGAAAAGGGTAATGTTGAGCTTTGGCTCCTGAACTTGTTCAGGGAACAATGCATTAACACACGATCCAAACATCAGATGTTCTTACCGGTGTCCGTCTTATCTTTGCTTGCGTATTGTTGTGGTTTTAGTCTGTAGTATCGTTGACTCTGCACACATCTCCACACTGTTCAGACTAAGCCATGGGAACTCCTTCATTCCCTTCATATCGACCTGTTGGTCCTTTTCTCTAGTCTGTAGTATCGTTGACTCTGCACACATCTCCACACTGTTCAGACTAAGCCATGGGAACTCCTTCATTCCCTTCATATCGACCTGTTGGTCCTTTTCTCTAGTCTGTAGTATCGTTGACTCTGCACACATCTCCACACTGTTCAGACTAAGCCATGGGAACTCCTTCATTCCCTTCATATCGACCTGTTGGTCCTTTTCTCTAGTCGTTGACTCTGCACACATCTCCACACTAGACCTGTTGGTCCTTTTCTCTAGTCTGTAGTATCGTTGACTCTGCACACATCTCCACACTGTTGACTCTGAACTCCTTCATTCCCTTCATATCGACCTGTTGGTCCTTTTCTCTAGTCCGTTGACTCTGCACACATCTCCACACTGTTCAGACTAAGCCATGGGAACTCCTTCATTCCCTTCAATCGACCTGTTGGTCCTTTTCTCTAGTCTGTAGTATCGTTGACTCTGACATCTCCACACTGTTTAAGCCATGGGAACTCCTTCATTCCCTTCATATCGACCTGTTGGTCCTTTTCTCTAGTCTGTAGTATCGTTGACTCTGCACACATCTCCACACTGTTCAGACTAAGCCATGGGAACTCCTTCATTCCCTTCATATCGACCTGTTGGTCCTTTTCTCTAGTCTGTAGTATCGTTGACTCTGCACACATCTCCACACTGTTCAGACTAAGCCATGGGAACTCCTTCATTCCCTTCATATCGACCTGTTGGTCCTTTTCTCTTTTCCCTCATTTGCATATCTTTTGTTGTATTCCAAAAAAGCTTGTTATTTGTTTCCTGTCCTGCCTGCATGTTATGTTTGGATGTTTGCTCGTTGCTTAGTCTGTCACAGCTCCCAAAGTTCCTGACCCAAAGTTCCTCGTCTTCTTAATTATACCGTTTAAAACCAGTTGAGGCTACTGCTGTCATTCCTGGCTAATCAGTTGAGATCTTATCCTTGTTCTTGTACTTGGGTATACTTCTACAACAGAATGTGGCTGGACCTTTTAACTAGTCAGGGGCCAGTTTAAATACCAATACAGACCACTGGCTAATCAATTGATATTATCCTTGTTACCAATTATAATGGTTTGTTTATAAAAAAAAAACAGCTGTTTACAGTTAACCTTGACCTTAACCCTGCTCCAGGTGTTTCCTCTGGCTGGGAGTGTGTCCCAAGAGGCACCCTATTTAGTGCACTACATTTCACCAGGGCCCATAGGGCTCTGGTCAAATGTAGTGCACTATGTAGGGAAATGGGGTGCATCTTGGGATTGTTGCTGTGTCCGATAAGGTTACTAGCCGTCAAAGAAATCCTGGCTTCCTCCTTCTGTCCTTGTTCACTCCATTTCTTGCCTCCCCCTGTTAATCATTAACGCCCTTGGACCAGAGATCTGTATATCAGGTCTCCACCCGAACGATGGGAGGTGTTGTTCCAATGGCGTGAAGGCAGGCGTCGAGCTTCGGCCCAAAACAAGCCATAGAAACTCATTGGACTTATTTTGGACAGATTTTGGCAAGAGCGACTCTGACAATCCTTAAGTTGACACCTAATGAGCTGCAGCTCACCTCTGTGGCATTAACAAGCTGTCAAATCCCCATCCTAGATTCCACTATTCCTCGCCGCTCTCTCAAACGTCATTGGAGGAAAGGATCCGAGGTCGTTGCCCCTTTGACCTCCCTCCAATGACCTTTGAGGGCTTGTAATTGAAGAGTAGGGATTTGATGTTTTTTTTTCAAAGCCATAGGGGTCATTTGCAGCTGAGCAGGTGTCACCAGGTGTCAGGTGTCATCAGGTGTCACCAGGTACCAGGTGTCAGGTGTCACCAGGTGTCAGGTGTCAGGTGTCACCAGGTGTCAGGTGTCACCAGGTGTCAGGTGTCACCAGGTGTCACCAGGTGTCAGGTGTCACCAGGTGTCAGGTGTCAGGTGTCAGGTACCAGGTGTCAGGTGTCACCAGGTGTCAGGTGTCATCAGGTGTCACCAGGTGTCAGGTGTCACCAGGTGTCAGGTGTCACCAGGTGTCAGGTGTCACCAGGTGTCACCAGGTGTCAGGTGTCACCAGGTACCAGGTGTCACCAGGTGTCAGGTGTCATCAGGTGTCACCAGGTGTCAGGTGTCACCAGGTACCAGGTACCAGGTGTCACCAGGTACCAGGTGTCACCAGGTGTCAGGTGTCACCAGGTACCAGGTGTCAGGTGTCACCAGGTGTCAGGTGTCACCAGGTGTCAGGTGTCACCAGGTACCAGGTGTCAGGTGTCACCAGCCTGGTCGGAGCCCTAAACAACGAATGTGGCTCACCTTTTTTGTTTTAGCCAGCTTCATTTCTATGCCAGTGAATCCTTCAGAACGAACTTATCCTGAATGAAGTGTTACAGCTTAGGACCGTTCCAATTAGATTTCCTCCCTCTGAGTGGATCATCTCTTTATTCTCCATATTCGAGGGAGACGACTGACTCTCAATATTATATTAATCAACTGTTCTCGTGTTAAAAATTGCAATCAAATACATATGATTTAAAAAAAACATTTAGTGACTGGATGCATTTGAAACTTCACATGCGGTTAAACTTTCCTAATACAGTTATTTTTATCATGGGACTGGGAGGGAAAGGGCCTAAGAACACTGAAGAAACAATTTGTTAGACTATACTTCTAATAGTCCATTCCACACCATGGTCTCAGCTCCATGGTCTCAGCTCCATGGTCTCAGCTCCATGGTCTCAGCTCCATGGTCTCAGCTCCATGGTCTCATGGTCTCAGCTCCATGGTCTCAGCTCCATGGTCTCAGCTCCATGGTCTCAGCTCCATGGTCTCAGCTCCATGGTCTCAGCTCCATGGTCTCAGCTCCATGGTCTCAGCACCATGGTCTCAGCTCCATGGTCTCAGCTCCATGGTCTCAGCTCCATGGTCTCAGCTCCATGGTCTCAGCTCCATGGTCTCAGCTCCAGCTCCATGGTCTCAGCTCCATGGTCTCAGCTCCCATGGTCTCATGGTCTCCATGGTCTCAGCTCCATGGTCTCAGCTCCATGGTCTCAGCTCCATGGTCTCTCCATGGTCTCAGCTCCATGGTCTCAGCTCCATGGTCTCAGCTCCATGGTCTCAGCTCCATGGTCTCAGCTCCATGGTCTCAGCTCCATGGTCTCAGCTCCATGGTCTCAGCTCCATGGTCTCAGCACCATGGTCTCCATGGTCTCAGCTCCATGGTCTCAGCTCCATGGTCTCAGCTCCATGGTCTCAGCTCCATGGTCTCCAGCTCCATGGTCTCAGCTCCATGGTCTCAGCTCCATGGCTCCATGGTCTCAGCTCCATGGTCTCAGCTCCATGGTCTCAGCTCCATGGTCTCAGCTCCATGGTCTCAGCTCCATGGTCTCAGCTCCATGGTCTCAGCTCCATGGTCTCAGCTCCATGGTCTCAGCTCCATGGTCTCAGCTCCATGGTCTCCTCACCATGGTCTCAGCACCATGGTCTCAGCACCATGGTCTCCTCACCATGGTCTCAGCTCCATGGTCTCAGCTCCATGGTCTCAGCACCATGGTCTCAGCTCCATGGTCTCAGCACCATGGTCTCAGCTCCATGGTCTCAGCTCCATGGCACTCTGGCACATGGATTGATGTTTTAGAATGGTTTCGGTGTTTGGCGGGTTCGGTGTTTGGCGGAGCGGTGTTTGGCGGGTCTCAGCTCCATGGGCTCCATGGTCTTGGCGGGTTCATGGATCTCAGCTCCATGGTTTGGTCTCGGGTTCGGGGTTTGGTCTCGCGGGTCTCCGCACCAAACATGAAAATGTGGCACTCTGGCACATGGATTGATGTTTTAGAATGACGGGTTCGGGGTTTGGCGGGTTCGGGGTTTGGCGGGTTCGGGGTTTGGCGGGTTCGGGGTTTGGCGGGTTCGGGGTTTGGCGGGTTCGGGGTTTGACGGGTTCGGGGTTCGACTAGTTATGTAGTTACCAGCCTGGCTTGAGCAGGCTCAAGGAAGTGACAGGTGCACAATCAATGTCTACTTAATGGGAAAAGCCTGAGCTGGAATGTGAAGCTACATGAAGCTAGCTCATTTCAGAAAAGCCTGAGCTGGAATGTGAAGCTACATGAAGCTAGCTCATTTCAGAAAAGCCTGAGCTGGAATGTGAAGCTACATGAAGCTAGCTCATTTCAGAAAAGCCTGAGCTGGAATGTGAAGCTACATGAAGCTAGCTCATTTCAGAAAAGCCTGAGCTGGAATGTGAAGCTAGCTCATTTCAGAAAAGCCTGAGCTGGAATGTGAAGCTAGCTCACTATAGAAAAGCATGAGTATATCTAGCTACGTTTGTAGTATACACCTCAGGGGTTTCCGGAGGGTTCAAAGGTCAAACTGCGTCACACATTAAAAGGTAGTTAACTGCTTAGCAGAGGACTAATAATTGAAAGCAGTTTAAACTTAATTTAGTATCCTTTTGTTCCTGATCAGGATACTTTCTACACAGGGACCAGACCACATGGTACAATTTAGAATCTGTCTTTAGGGGATCGATGTTAGAATTGGACAAAACCCTGTAGGGAGGGATAAGACCGTGTCCTCATCTTTCTCTCTATTCCACTTCTCTCTCTCGCTCTATCTCCTTCCAGAAGCAGCACCAGCAGCAGAGGAAGCAGCACCAGCAGCAGATGAAGCAGCAGATGAAGCAGCACCAGCAGCAGAGGAAGTAGAATCCCCAGAAGAACCGGCACCAGTAGAAGCAGAGGTGTTAGCCGAGGTGGTCGCTGAGACGGCCGCAGGCGGAGGCGCCTGCAGCAGCAGAGGAAGTCCTGGCAGAGGTCGCAGCCAAATCCGTCGCTGTCCTAGAGGCGGTTGCAGAGGTTGCTGTGGAACCAGAGGTCGTTGCAGTTGAGGCGCCCGCAGTGGAAGTTGCCGTGGTTACGGAAGAAGCTCCACCGGAGGCTGACGCAGAGGCCGTCATCGAGGACGTCGCAGATGCGGCTCCTGGCGTCGTGGAAGAGGTCGTTGCCGTGGAGGCCGCCGGTGAGGAAGTAGTGGCCAGTAGTGGCCGAGACGGCTCCCACCGCCCCTGAGGCAGAAGCAGCGCCTGCCGCCGAGGTGGCAGCATGAGGGGTCAAAGGTCAACCTAGAGGGGTGTGTTTAGCTGTGGTGTGTCCCTCTTACTACTACCCCCCAACCCTATACCTGACCCCCCCCCCCCTCTCACTAGCCCCCTCTATACCCTATTCCCTATGTAGTGCACTACATGGTTTAAAGTAGCACCCTACGTACGGATTAGGTACCGTTCTGGATCACAGCCCCTATCTACTAGCACATGTTACAATAGGAAGCAGGAGGTGGACTATGTTCTGTTGAAGAACACTTTAGTTAGGTATGATGTCATGGTAACGGGGACAGCTGTCTCTTCTCCTTTCTGACTCCTTTACACCACAGCTAAATACATAGGCGTTTCAGGTTTTAAAATCATTCCCGCTCTATTTGTCAAGCGATATGGTCCTATTTATCAGTGGGGACAGGAGTGTTTTTTTTTCTGGTCGGATCGTGGTTGTTGGGGAAAACTCCTGGCGCTGTTTTTCTGAGGAGTTCCTAGGTGTTAAAGGGGAAGTCAAGGGAGATATTGGATTCATGATGGTACATGTTGTCCTGACCCACAAACCTATGTGCCTCTGAAATGGCACCCTATTCCCTATATAGGGCCCATAGGCTCTGGTCAAAAGTAGTACATTGTCACTATATAGGGAATCGGTTGCCTTTCTTGGACACTTCTAATGTAAAGTTTTCCCAAGTGGCCCTTAGAATTCAGGACAGAAAATGTCAACTTCTTTTCCTTCACTTTTGTCTGAATGACTTTGTCCCTTAAGATTCCAGATGGATGGCGGAGTTCTACATCATGTCAGTCTGCCGTCTTTGTTACAGTTTCCACTCCAACATGCTCCAAATTCAGATTGAAAGGAAGGTCAAGTTATGAACCTCGAGACAATAAGCACTTCAAGCAGGTTAAATGGTTATTATGCAAGTAATAAATATACCAGTCAGAGAAGCATTTTAATTGCTTTGTGAACTGCATCTTATTGTGAAATGTGACCAAAAAACTGCTAGCTCCTTCCTCCTCCCTGCTCTCTCCTCCTCCTCCTCTGAGTGCTGCTCACACCTCTCCCTAGGATAAGCTCTAGAAGGATTAGTCGGTGATGTCATAAAGCTCCGTGTTCCAGTGCCCAAATGGAACTCCCAGTGATTGGAACTTTGGGGATCAGTTGGGTCTGTGTCCTCACTGATTTCTTTATGACATCATTTCTGTCTGATCCTTCTTATCACGTCCTAGACACTGTGCCAGGGAGAAGTCTGCCCCCACCAAGCACAGATAAGGGATCCCCCCCCCCCTGCCCCCAATGCTGAGCAAATAGGGCTGCAACCAGTGGTTCCGGAAGTGGATTCTCAACCCTCAAAACCCGTAGTGGTATCAAATATTAGCAATATTACTGTGCAACGTAGATGTTCTATTTTCACCCTGAGATTGCAAAACAATTTCTTATTGTTGATGTAGTGCACATCGGTTATGAACGTTTAAACCACGTTTGTATTGTCAGTCTGTTTCAAAGAGCACCAAAGCCTCCACTCACCATGGAGCCTCGCGGTCTGTATTGTCCAATCACAGAGCAGATACAAGTCACGTGATCTGTTAGCACCACATGATGTGGCGTCAAACAGATCACGTGACTTGGATCTGCTCTGTGGTTGGAAGATCCTACAGCTATCGCCTATCGCGTACCATCATGTGTTCGCTAACAAACCACATGACTTGTATTCTGCTCTGTGATTGGATGACACAGCCCCCCCGCTACACTTTTATTAAAAAACAAACATTTTAAAGCCATTTCTAATCTTTTCAATTATTTGGTTCATCCAGGAGATTTGTGTAGCTATTCATCATTTGAAACCGCGATAAGCAGCATGTATTATAAACAAGTGTTTATACAAAGGATTTGTGGCCCTGTCAGTTCCTGGAACCGTAACTGTGGGAAGAGGGGCGCGGCCCGTTGCAGCCCTAGGAAGTGTTGAATTAAAAACGGGGTCTTGGATAAGTGCTTGGTGGGAAGTGACAACCACTAAAATGCACCTTTTTAAAATGTTAAATACCTTGTTGTTTACAGAACCTTAAACCTTTACCTTCAACTTCAAACCTCACGTAACAAACTGTAGTAGTGCATTTCTCCTTTACCTGCCTTACCTCCTAGTGGAACGTTTTATCTCGAGGAGTCCACTACTAGTTTAATTAACCAACACTGCATTGTAACCACGGTGACTGACACACAAACCAGCCAGGACTTACATGATGTCATGGAGCTGTCCAGGACGATGCTCCCAGGCTGCATCCCACATTTCACTTGCCCTCCTACCCACACACTACACATCACTTGATCATGCACACACTAACTACACATTTCATTTAATTATTTTACCTTCATTTAACTAGGCAAGTCAGTTAAGAACAAATTCTTATTTACGATGACGGCCTACCCCGGCCAAACCCTCCCCTAACCCGGACGATGCCGGGCCCTATTGTGCGCTACGTTTCACCAGAGAACTATGTTTGTGGCCTATGGGCCCTGGTTTAAAACTAGTGCACTTTATAGGGATCCATTTGTGATGCAGACACACATTCTACTAATACTGTCACACTGTTTTTTCCCTTCCTTCAGCCAACCAATCATTCACCACCACCATCTGTCAAAAGGTCCAAGCTTTGTTTTGTTCGTTTAGTTTATTTGCGTC
Source organism: Oncorhynchus gorbuscha (assembly GCF_021184085.1). Lineage (NCBI taxonomy): Eukaryota > Metazoa > Chordata > Actinopteri > Salmoniformes > Salmonidae > Oncorhynchus > Oncorhynchus gorbuscha. The sequence goes on from NW_025748402.1 coordinate 30,131, forward strand.
GATGCTGTTACGAGTCTGTCTTTTTATTTCCTAACTGTGAAAGGTAAACATTAAGGGAACATTTTTATAATAAACCCAACGATCTCACTTCAACACTACTGTTCTATTCATCTCCAACTCATCGACATTGGAAATGTTGTTCTGTCTGGAGATGGTCGCCATGGGCCAACTAATAATGCACCCTGACAACTTTAAGGAAATGTTTTCTAAAGTATCAGTGAAGAAGAGATTCAGGAAGCTGAAGTCCTTCAATAAAGACGTTGTCAGTTACTTCTATTGCGTCCATGTCTTCTATTGTCTTACCCTCACGTGTGTAATAAACACTGCGTTTTGTCTAACGTTTTTATCCAAATAGAAATGACCATTTCAGATTTTACATTTTTTTTTTTAACAAAACAAAACATTTGCATATTAGGTCAAGTTCCTGAACAGAACAAATGATTAAACAGTTTTCCAGGAAAAAAAGTTTTAAAATCAATATCGAAGCCTCACCTACACATTGGAAAGGTGTGGAGAGAATTTTCAATCCCAATGATAACTGACAATCAATAGCTCTGACTGATTACTGCGATTTGTAAGACCATGGGTTTAATAATAATTAGACTCAGCATTGCAAAAAGATAGTACAGTTTATTCACGAGAACGCTCTGAAGTCCATTATACAAAGACATCCATTTTATAGCTGTGCACATACTTCCACACAAACAGTAGGTATCCTATCATACTTCCACACAAACAGTAGGTATCCTACACACATACTTCCACACAAACAGTAGGTATCCTACTCACATACTTCCACACAACCAGTAGATATCCTACTCACATACTTCCACACAAACAGTAGGTATCCTACACACATACTTCCACACAAACAGTAGGTATCCTACTCACATACTTCCACACAAACAGTAGGTATCCTACACACATACTTCCACACAAACAGTAGGTATCCTACTCACATACTTCCACACAAACAGTAGGTATCCTACACACATACTTCCACACAAACAGTAGGTATCCTACTCACATACTTCCACACAAACAGTAGGTATCCTACTCACATACTTCCACACAAACAGTAGGTATCCTACTCACATACTTCCACACAAACAGTAGATATCCTCCACATACTTCCACAAACCAGTAGGTATCCTACGCACATACTTCCACACAAACAGTAGATATCCTACGCACATACTTCCACACAAACAGTAGGTATCCTACTCACATACTTCCACACAAACAGTAGGTATCCTACTCACATACTTCCACACAAACAGTAGGTATCCTACTCACATACTTCCACACAAACAGTAGGTATCCTACTCACATACTTCCACACAAACAGTAGGTATCCTACACACATACTTCCACACAAACAGTAGGTATCCTACGCACATACTTCCACACAAACAGTAGATATCCTACTCACATACTCCACACAAACAGTAGATATCCTACTCACATACTTCCACACAAACAGTAGATATCCTACTCACATACTTCCACACAAACAGTAGATATCCTACGCACATGCTTCCACACAAACAGTAGGTATCCTACGCACATACTTCCACACAAACAGTAGGTATCCTACTCACATACTTCCACACAAACAGTAGATATCCTCACGTACTTCCACACAAACAGTAGGTATCCTACTCACTTCCACACAAACAGTAGGTATCCTACTCACATACTTCCACACAAACAGTAGGTATCCTACACACATACTTCCACACAAACAGTAGGTATCCTACTTCCACACAAACAGTAGGTATCCTACTCACGTACTTCCACACAAACAGTAGGTATCCTACACACATGCTTCCACACAAACAGTAGGTATCCTACACGTACTTCCACACAAACATATCCTACTCCACACAAACAGTAGGTATCCTACGCACATACTTCCACACAAACAGTAGGTATCCTACTCACATACTTCCACACAAACAGTAGGTATCCTACTCACATACTTCCACACAAACAGTAGGTATCCTACTCACGTACTTCCACACAAACAGTAGGTATCCTACTTCCACACAAACAGTAGATATCCTACGCACATACTTCCACACAAACAGTAGGTATCCTACTCACATACTTCCACACAAACAGTAGGTATCCACACAAACAGTAGATATCCTACGCACATACTTCCACACAAACAGTAGATACACACATACTTCCACACAAACAGTAGGTATCCTACTCACATACTTCCACACAAACAGTAGGTATCCTACACACATACTTCCACACAAACAGTAGGTATCCTACACACATACTTCCACACAAACAGTAGGTATCCTACACACATACTTCCACACAAACAGTAGGTATCCTACTCATACTTCCACACAAACAGTAGGTATCCTACTTCCACACAAACAGTAGGTATCCTACACACATACTTCCACACAAACAGTAGGTATCCTACTCACATACTTCCACACAAACAGTAGGTATCCTACTCACATACTTCCACACAAACAGTAGGTATCCTACTCACATACTTCCACACAAACAGTAGGTATCCTACTCACATACTTCCACACAAACAGTAGGTATCCTACTCACGTACTTCCACACAAACAGTAGGTATCCTACGCACATACTTCCACACAAACAGTAGGTATCCTACGCACATACTTCCACACAAACAGTAGGTGAGTTTTATCTCCGTAGTTCTCACCACTGTGTATCACTACCCAGCCAACAGTTCCATTCCTCCGAGATTTGGGAAACCTTGAGAAGTCCTCCCTATGCTCTCATAGGTTCCTCAGAGGCCTAGCCAGGTCGGTCCAAACGCAGTTGAACTGTTCTCTGTTTTTTTTTCTTCGGCACACACATACAAGTTCAAATCCTAAGCTACGCCTTGCTCCGTGTGTTTTTCCACTATACAGATACATTGTTTAACCTAATTCAGACTAAAACCACACACATCATCAGATTGTAATTTTGATTCTAATCAATTTCATACAATTGTAAGGTTTCAGAGTGGGATTATTTTATCATCATTCAACATATACATTATTTTATTTTATTTTATCAAAAGGCAGGTTTTGTTAAATATTTACCAGTTATGTAGAACCTAATAGTTCCCACACCCACCCATCCGTAACCTAGAACTCCTCTAGTCTAGACATACCCATGACCGTACATTGCTTTGAGTTTAGGGTTTTGGTAGCAGTTGGATATTCCTTTTATGATCATCTATATCAGGTGCCTCAATGCCATGTTCATGCTCCCATGTGTATTGAAGGGTTTTATGTAGCTGTGTGTGATCTTTTACTTCAGCATAGACCTCTTGTACCAGATTTCAGAACTGTCTAGTCTCTGTGCCTGTCAGGCTTCCAACCCAGAACTGGTCCAAACTGGTCTGTAGCCGCAGCAACGGATTGATTTGACAGGTCTGGCTCTACGGGTTTTACAACATCAAAGCACATGTAAAAACACTAAACCATGATTAGTTATTAAATAACATTCACCTTTTTAATGCTTTGTCTTTATGTGTTTAGTATAATGGTACTTGGCATGAATTGTTTTCTAGTTTTTAATTTGTAGGCTGTTTAAAGTAGTGCACACATACCAGGCAGTCAGACTACCAGCAGTTGATCAACACTGTCCAATGGCCTTAGGCCCTGTGCACATCCAAACACGACCAGGAACTGGATTGAATGAGCAGTTCAGAGAACAAAATGGATCTGTACACGGTTGGATACTCCCGAAGTGGAGTGTTAATCAATCATCACACACCAGCCTGTAGTAGGGTCTTTATCAACAAACCTCCAGGTTTATATCCTCACTACACAGACGAGGGGCATGACACGGCTGCTGGACTAGTCCCATGTGTTTAGACTCCCCCAGATGGTCACGTCCCCCCATGGCAGAATGATGTCATCCTGAGCCCTGAGGTGAATGGAAGGTAAGTCCAGTAGATGGTAAACAATGTTTTAATTATTTTTTTTATAAAGACTGGATCTTCCCAGAATGTTATTACTTATTCACACGTGATTTGATATCTGTAATGGTTACTCTGTGAAGGTTGTAACAATAACACTCACCCACATCTAACATGGTTACTCTGTGAAGGTTGTAACGATAACACTATCACCCACATCTAACATGGTTACTCTGAAGGTTGTAACAATAACACTCACCCACATCTAACATGGTTACTCTGTGAAGGTTGTAACAATAACACTATCACCCACATCTAACATGGTTACTCTGTGAAGGTTGTAACAATAACACTATCACCCACATCTAACATGGTTACTCTGTGAAGGTTGTAACAATAACACTATCACCCACATCTAACATGGTTACTCTGTGAAGGTTGTAACAATAACACTATCACCCACATCTAACATGGTTACTCTGTGAAGGTTGTAACAATAACACTATCACCCACATCTAACATGGTTACTCTGTGAAGGTTGTGACTGATTTTAGTATGGTATCTGTTGTAACAAATAACACTCACCCACATCTAACATGGTTACTCTGTGAAGGTTGTAACAATAACACTCACCCACATCTAACATGGTTACTCTGTGAAGGTTGTAACAATAACACTATCACCCACATCTAACATGGTTACTCTGTGAAGGCAGTGACTGATTTTAGTATGGTATCTGCTGATCTGCTCCATCTTTTGTATATACAATATTTTTTGTAAATACTATTCTGAAAAGCTGTGCGTTTCTGCAGTTATACAGGCAGCCTTTTGTCTTTCTTGTATGACTGACATGACTTGCTTCTCTTTTTAGATGCTGTGTCTGACATCACGTCTGCCTCCATGAAGCTCCTGGCCAGTTCTGAGATCGCTGCTGCCTCGGTAGCTGAGAGGAGGCTCATGCACGCCCGTCCAATACCTAGAAGACCGGACTGAAGAATCCTCACTCGCTCCCGCCGAGGACATTCTAGATTCCTGGCGGTTCCTGAAGCTAAGGTAGAGGAGGAAGTGTTATCTGTGGAGGGGGAAGTGGCAGAAGCACCAGCTGCAGAAATCTTGAAACTGAAGAGCCCAAACCAGAAGAGGAGGCTGTTGCCACCCCTAATGTCACAGAGGAAGTGGTTGCTGAAGAGACCCTGAGCCGGAGGAAGTGGTTGCTGAAGAGACCCCCTGAGCCAGAGGAAGTAGTTCCGGTCGTCGTAGAGGAAGCTCCAGCTGCTGTTGCAGAGGAGGAGATGGCTGCGGCTCCTAGAGGCCTAGAGGCCACAGAGGCTGACCCCTGAGGCCACTGTGGAAGCACCTGAGGCTGAGGCTTCTGCCGCTGTGGGAAGCACCTGAGGCTGAGGCTTCTGGGCCGCTGTGGAAGACCTGAGGCTGAGGCTTCTGCCGCTGTGGAAGCACCTGAGGCTGAGGCTTCTGCCGCTGTGG